>NW_026112376.1:0-75000 GCF_024679095.1 Eriocheir sinensis | reverse complement strand
CCCCTCCACACCCTCTCCACATCCCTCTCTTATACCTCATGCCTCCCCCCCTCCATTCCTCCACCTACACACTGCCTCCCATCCCCTCCACGCCTCTCCCTCATCCACTTACACCATGACACATTCCACATGTCTCCGCTCTATACCCACCATCCACTATCTTGCTTCTTGCGTTCCTACCCTCACCTCCACCCCCCTCACCACCACCACCACCACCCCCCACACCAGCCCCACCCCGTCAGTATCACCACCACCATACCATCATCACCACATCCGTCCCCTCTTCTTCCACCAACCATCACCATTACTTGCACCCACCACCATCACCATCATCACAACCACAACTACTGACAACTATGAATGAACAGTATCTTCCTTTCTCCCACCACTACTAACACCACTAACACTAATCCTACCACTAACCACCTCTAACCTCAACGACCACCACGACCTTCCCCACCACCGCCACCACCAACAACAACAACAACACAAGTTCTACCACCATTACCACCACCACCACCACCACTATCACCAACCACCGACAAAGTATCTCTTCTACCGCGACCCAGTTTGTTAGTGCCACATGAGAGAGAGAGAGAGAGAGAGAGAGAGAGAGAGAGAGAGAGAGAGAGAGAGAGAGAGAGAGAGAGAGAGAGAGAGGAAAAAATTAATGAAGGGAGGTTGGAAGGAAGAAGTGGAGGTTGAGAGCCCTTTAGCCACGCCCTTGTGCCCGCTAGAGAGAGAGAGAGAGAGAGAGAGAGAGAGAGAGAGAGGGTCAGAGGAAGAGATTCAAAACGGAAGAATGCAATAAAATAGTAAGAAATATAGAAGCAAATTAAACTATTTTCAACATCTTTATATAAAAAAAATGAGCCCCCCTAAAATTTGAGCCCAAAAAAATTCTTATGAAAAAATGTATACTTGAAAACCCAAATAGATGGACAAATCCCTAGAAATAAAGATAAATACCATTAAAATACAAATAAAGCTAAAGAGGAAAAAGGAGATCGCAAAAACTGGTCTCTAAATGTTATAAAGTTATAACCTTCGAAAATAAATATTAGGTTCGAGAAATACCAGAGTGAAACTGTGCTACCGAGATGAAAAGATAAAGAGGAAAAAAATTTAAACTCACTTGTAATGAAATAAGTGAAGATTCTCTTGAAAGCCAAGTATAATTCGCTCGAATCTGAATAAAGAGCTAAAGAAATTTCATATTGAAGGGAATATTTTTACAAAAAACAAAATCGCGAGTAAATTTAATTCGTTAAAATATTCTGAAAACTAAGTGAAAACAAGTAGCTTTAAAATATGAAAATTTCCATTGTAAGTAAAAAAAAATGCTCCAAGTCAATGAAAAAGAATTTGCAAAGATACAAATTCGACGAAAACTAATTAAAAGGATAACTCGCTGAGGAGTAAAGAAGAATTTCAAACCGCCTAAAAAAAAAAATTTGAATCTAATTTAAAGTATAAAAAGTCGCAAAGCTGAACAAAGCAAATGGCAAAGAAATTAATAAAACAATCGCTTACAACTAAAAAAAAAACTTAAAATTAAAGAAGAAATCAAACATCGCTTAAAACTACAACACATAGGTACGTCAAACCCTCAACACCGTCACCCCAAACGCAACCTTTTAGCGAAGCGGAGCGCGAGCAATTTTTTTATATATATATTTAAAAAAAATTTATCACATTTCTTATCTGAACGGAACGAAAAAATCACCTCGTCAAAAATGCATGACGCTAAAATGCTTGGCTTTTTATATTAATGAAGCCAAATAATGCATTAAGTGACTCACCTATTGAGAGAGAGAGAGAGAGAGAGAGAGAGAGAGAGAGAGGCAGAAAGAAATATACATAACGAAAGAACACACAAAAAAAAATGTAGAAAGAGAGAGAGAGAGAGAGAGAGAGAGAGAGAGAGAGAGACTTAGACGGAAAAACAGAAAAGATAGACAGACACAGACAGACAGACCGAGACAGACAAACAGATACAAACACAAAACAGACACCAAAAGAGAGGCAAAGAAAAAAAAGTAAAATAAGTGGAAAAGCAAAAAAAAAAGAACATGACCATTGATAAAAAATAAGGACAAAAAAATGCCACACACACACACACACACACACACACACACACACACACACACACACACACACACACACACACACACACACACACACACACACACACACACCGTTAACTCATTAGCCAAGCAAACATAACTTCAAACACGGATCACTTGAGGGAGCGGGAGAGAAATTGTTTTATGGTGATAATGGTGGTGGTGGTGGTGATGGTGGTGATTCTGCTGGTTGTGGATGGTCAAGTAGTGGCGGTGATGGTGGTAGTTGTGGTGGTGGTGGTGGTTTTTTTCTGCCTGTATGATTGGCCGTCTGTCTGTGTCTTTGTCTGTCTATCCGTTTGTCAATATATGTGTGTGTGTGTGTGTGTGTGTGTAACCTTGGAACTCACGGGGGGTGTTACCTGGCCTTCTACAACACCTGTCAGGACCACAATGCACCTCCACCACCACCACCTCCACCACCACTACAAACAAAAACAAAGATAGTAACAACGAGGAAATGCTTAAAACCCCCATAATATAACACACACACACACACACACACACACACACACACACACACACACACACACACACACACACACATATATAGACCGTCCCCCCCCTCCCCCCCCATTCCCCTCCCTTTCCAATCAATCACCATCCAATTCCCCGAAAATAAAACAACAAAGCGAGTTAATACGACCCCAGAATACGGCTTTACGCTTTACATTCCTCCCTTATCTAATCAGTGGGTGAGTCGCGTATATTCCACCCCCCCCCCCACCCCCCATTTCAGGCAAGCAGTCCCTCCCTCACGCCCTCGCGCTCCGCCAATCAACGTGCTGGAAACGTAACAAAACCGTCCCGTTGGAGAGGCTGAAAAAGAAGGCAAACGTTTCCAACACAGGTGAGGGACTCTGATAAAGGTTTTCGATAACGCAGACTGACACACACACGCACACACACACACACACACACCACCCAGCCAGCCAGCCCTTCCATGTGTCCTCTCCTACTCCTCCTCCTCCTCTTCCTCCGTCTCGTTGTTGTTTTTTTGTTTGTTTGTTTTGCTTACGTTTGGTTTTGCCCCATATCATACTTTCCCTATCTCCGTTTTCTCTGTTTTGATTAGTTTTTTTGCTTTTTTCATTTTATTCGTTTGTTAGTTTTCTTTTCATTTTTCTCTAGTTTTGCTTTTTCTCATTTTCATTTTTTTCTTTCCTTTTTTTATATTTCCCATTTCTATTTTTCTTTCCTTTCCCTTAACTCGGAATTCTCTCTAGTTTTGCTCTTTTTTTCATTTTCATTTTTTCTTTTTTTTATATTTCCCATTTTTTTCCACCATTCATTCTTTTCCCCTACCTCTCCATGCTCTCTATTTTAGCCCTTTTTCATGTCTTTTTTCTCTGTTTTCTTAGTTTTCTTTTTCAGTTTTCTTTTGTTTTTTTATCGTTTCCTCCGTTTTATCTTGTTTTCGTATATTTTCTCTTTTTCTTAGTTTTTTTATACAATTCTCGACTTTCCTTTTTCTATTATCCTCTTCATCCTCTCCTTTTTATCTCCTATTCATATTATTTGTCTTTGATTTTCATATCTGCCTCTTTTTTCATATTTTCCTTTCTTATTCCCATATTTTTTCGCTTGTCTCATTTTTATATAACTTTCTACTTCCCATTTTTCACTATTCTGTCTCTCTTGCTAAATCTCTACTCTCTTTTTTTCTCTCATGTCATTTTTTTCATATTTTCCTCTCTCATTTCCATATTTTTTTCGCTTGTCTCATTTTTATATATTTTTTTACTTCCCATTTTTTCACTTCAGTCTCGCTTCCTAAATCTCTACTCTCTCTCTTTTTTTCCCTCATGTCATTCGCCTCTCTTTTCATTTTTCATATTTGCATTTTTTTATATATTTTCCTCCTCTTTCAATTTTTCATGTTTTCTCTTTCTCATTTTTCAATAATTTTCCGCTTCCCATTTTCAGCCATTTAATCTCTCTTCCAACATCTCCATTCTCTTTTTTTACTCATTTTCATATTATTTGCCTCTATTTTTTATCGTATTTTCCTCTTTTCTTTAATATTTTCCTTTTTATTCTCATTTTCATATTTTTGTCTTTTTAATCTTCATGTTTCCCACTTCCCTTTCGCCACCATTCCGTCTTTCTCCTCACCAACCTTTCCTTTTTTTTCTCATTCTTCTTTCCTTCACCTTTCATCTTTATCTTCGTCTTTCTTTATTCCTCCATTATTCCACCATCCATTACCCCTCTTTTTTTCTCTCTTCCTGTCTCTTGTCTCCCTCCCTTCCCCTCTTTCTCTCCTCTCTCCTCTCCTTATCTTTTTTATTCCTCTCCTCTTCACTCGTAAACACTTTCTTCCACTCTTCTTTTTTCCCTCCGTCTCCTCTCTCCCTCTCCTGCACGCATTACAAGCACTCAACTACTTAATATCTGTCGTTATCTGTTTTCTTCCCTCCATCTCGACTCAATCCGTCTTCTTTTCTCGCTCCCTTTGTGTGTAGTAGTAGTAGTAGTAGTAGTAGTAGGAGGAGGAGGAGGAGAGAAGTAGTTAGTGGAATCAAGTCTTATCTTTCTTTTTTCCGGCATCTTTCCTTTCGCGTTTTTTTCTGCTCCCCTCCCGAAATTGACCTCTCTTTTTGGCCACTCCTTTGACCTCTATTCAGGAGCAGTAAGTAGCTGGCTTTTTTATATATTTTTATTTACCCCCTTGAATTGTCTCCTTAGCTGTAAAAAATAATAATAATAATAATGAATGGGGATTTTTTATTAGCTGGGCAAAGGGTCGCTTAGTTCTTGGTGTCTTCTGCATCGAGGGGAAAAAAAACGTTCATGGAGTAGCAGCCGCCTCAACACAACGGTAAGAACACGTGCATATCGACGCATACTTACAGAACCAGGTAGAGGGGGAGGTCTCGGCCGCAGGAAGGGTAGTCTGGCTGATCGTAACACCACTACCAGCAACACCTTTTAAAACTTCTCTCTGCCGCACCTTGTAGCCTGGTATAGAGTGTATCACGGCAACCCACACAGTGTACGTGCCACTGTATAGTTTTGTTTGTTTTTTATCAAGGCGAAAATGCTCTTCCTCGTGTAGGTGTCCCTTTTTATAGGAAAGTTTGCTGTTAGTTGATTGGTTGAATATACGATGTCCAAATTGCATCACTGTATAAATAATTGCCAGGTACCAGATATCAAAACTTATTTATCAACTCAACAACTACTTCTATTTCAGATATGTTAACTAAAAATGATACCGTGTTGAATGATAAGGTAATGTGCTGATAAGTCTCGATTTATTGACATCAGTCGCCGAAGTCAGCAACGCAGCATGTGTTTGAATGCAATCTATTTCATATGTATTTTTTTGTTCATATTTTAACGCTGACTGGGACAGATTGCACTAAACACAGGAAAAACATGTAATTATGAACCTTTTTGTAGTTCAGAATCTGCTCAAATGAGTCAGGTGAGAGCATGAGTGAGAAATGTCACGATACATCACGTGGGTCACCATACATCGCGCACCGATAGATCGCCGTGCGTCAGATAACACAATCCATCAGTAGCGTCACCCCCATCTGTAACTATGAAGCCAATGAATATAACATTAGTCATGGCCACTGTTGTCCAGCCTGCGTTGAATTATGTGAAAAAATATATATTGAGAAGAGTGCGTCCGAAAACATGTATATTATTTGTCTTCTCTGGTTTTCATATTTGCCTCATTTTTCATATTTTCCTCTTTCTCATTTAAATATTTTTTCGCTTTTTCTCATTTTTATATAATTTTCTACTTTCCATTTATCACCACTCCGTCTCTCTTCCTAAATCTCTACTCTCTCTTTCTTTCTCTCTCATGTCATTCGCCTCTCTTTTCAATTTTCATATCATTTGCATCTTTTTTGTTTCGTTTTGTGTTGGTGACTCAGGCGACTGATGTTAAACCCGCGCGTTTGATGATCTCATTATTTATCATCATTTTAATTGACATAAGATATCTGAGGGTGAAACTTGAGTTAGTAAATAAATTTTGATTCACATTGCCTGGTGGTTCGTATATTCAGCCAATCAGGTAGCAGAAAACTTTACAAGGAAAAATGGCAACTCTACAGGCAAGTACATTTTCGCCTCGATAAAAAAAAAAAAAAAAAAAAAAGAGGGGTTGCGTCTGTGGTATATACATGTCTTGTACACGATATACAAGTCCAGTTATCCACCAGTACACAACACTCGACCAGCCAGTGCAACACATCCGCTCAGAACACCAACATAGCGCAACACGCGACGCTGCAACACAAACACAGCGCAACACACGACCCTGTAACACACACTCTTGGCGCAACACACGACGCCGCAACACAAACACAGCACAACACACGACGCTGCAACACAAACTCAGCGCAACACACGACCCTGTAACACACACACTCAGCGCAACACACGACGCTGCAACACACACTCTCGGCGCAACACACGACGCCGCAACACAAACACAGCACAACACACGACCCTGTAACACACACTCTCAGCGCAACACACGACGCTGCAACACCTTACCAATAGACACCATCATGGGCAAAGCTCCACTTGAAACCGATAAGATAAATCCGGGTATTTTCTGTACGTATATTGCGATAACCCTCCCGCCTTAATCCGCGCTCACGCACATTCCCCTGATAACACTTCCTCCGCCCCTCCCCCGTGGCGCTCATCTGCCCCACTTTCCCGCGTCATCACCACCAACGACAGACAGACAGACGTACAATAAGGATGGATAGCTTTACCCTCACGATGCCCTTTTTTCCCGATGGCTCCCTGAACACAAGATTTCTTAAACGTCGTATTTTACAAGATTGGTTTCCCGCAGCCATGATATTTGCATGCGTCATGAGTTTTGTGGGCGTCCCTTTGTTTCCCCCAGTCACCTTCAGTCTCACAGGAAAGTTATCACGTGCAATATTAGCTTCCTCATTCCCTCCTGCTAAACTTTACTTTTCCACTTTATTTCCTTCTTTCCTGTCTCTCCTTTCCATTTTGTTCCTCCCTTTCCCTTCCCCCTTCTACCCTGTCACCATTCTCTTTCTTATCTTCTCTCTCTCACTCCCACAATATCTCTCCTGCTCCTCCTTCACACAGTACAAGCACTTAACTACTATATCTATACTATACTACACACGTTCTTTACTCGACTTAGTGCCCCAGAGCAAGTGTATTCTCTCAGTTACTCCGCAAAGTTTTTTTACTCCCATCGAAAGAATAAGTTTGTTTCCCCAATAGAAATTACCAGCTAGCGTCTCCGTCGTACACCGGTCTATAAGTAATGAACGACCTAAACACTTGTCGGTAGGGGTCCAGATTGACAAGTCCTCGAGCTGGGTGGGTCCTGTGAAAAAATATGATAAAAAGAGGAGTAGGGAAACGATGACGAAAAAGATAAGGAAGAGAAAGAGATAAGGTGATGACGATGATGATGATGGAAAAAAAAGAGGAGAGATCGAAAATGGTGATGGCGATGGTGCGAAGAGGAGGAAAAAAGAAACTAATTAAGTAGAAATAAATTAAGAAATGTAAGAAGAAAAGATGTATATAAAAAAAGAGGAAAGAAGAAATATAAGAAACTCCAGCTGAGAAAAACAAAACTAGGGAAAGAGAATAACCGGAAAGGAAGAAGCAGTTGAAAGTAAAAAAAAAAAAAAAAAAAAAAAAAAAGGGAAGCCCACAATTATCATTCACCACGATGTCAAAGTGTGTCCAGTTCTTATTAAAAGGCTTTCAAGTCCTCGCACCCACTTCCAGGAGGAAGGACACACACACTCTAAGGATCATGCAGGACTCCCCAAACATCTCCAGAGGCCCGCCATAGTGGCTCAGCTTCCTCCATTTGTGCTTCGCCGCCACCAGTCTGCCAAAACAAAGGAAGTCACCGTCATGTTGCCAGCAGGTCGTTCACAGTGTATCTGATTTATGGCTGCCCAATATTCAGTTCATGCAGCTGTGGGCGAGCACTGGAGCACGGACGCGCTGCAGCCTCCCTTCTGCGCCACACTAAGAAGGCTGGACACACACTCACACAGCAGAACATTTTTATTTCGCAATATAAATCAGAAATCCCACGATGCTGCGGATCTCAGATTTCCTCCCGATGCTCTGAATCAAACGCATTTCATATCGATAAAGTATAATACTGCTGGCAGCACCCTCTGCCGAGACTCACCCCGCCTCAGGAACTCTGACTACCCACTCTCTTCCTCGGCACCGCGAGTTTTTCGTTGTTGTTTTTTACGTGTTGCCTAGAGCGCCGGTAGGCTCTTTTGAGGAGCCTGGTAGACAACCCCAGTCCGATATTGGCGCAGATGTATTTTATTGATAGTGGCTGCCGTGATGTGTCACTTGCTTAGCCCATGCTCCCCTCCGGTGCTCCACTTGGCCGAAGTCGCTGAAGTTAGAGTTATTGAAGGTCTGGGCGGCGTGTGGGTAATCTTCCGCCACTCAGCGATGCTGGTCGGCAGACTTCAAGAGTCGCAGAAAGTTACTGATGCATACACGAAGAGTCAGCCGGTAGTACACAAGGGGAGCACTGCTCCGGCAGTGGTTTTGTGTTGGTGTGGGTGTGTGAGGGGAGGGGGATTATGGGCCAGAGGGGGGAATATTATCTTGGGTCAAAATTCGCCCTGGGGGAGATCTATCCTGGGCCAGAATTTCCCCTGGGGGAATCTCAGACGGGGGGGAAATACAGACTGGTACACCGGCACTGACTTGGGCAAGTCCCTCCAAAGTCTCAGGGCGCTGCTCGGCACCCATCAGTTCCACCGCCCTGCGTCAGTGCCCAGCGCCTGGCGGGCGTGACGCTCCCTCAGTCGCGTGACTCTCCAAGCACACCCGGAGCAGTATTTTGACGTCTACACCCACACACACACACACACACACATATATATATATATATATATATATATATATATATATATATATATATATATATATATATATATATATATATATATATATATATATATATATATATATATATATATATATATATATATATATATATATATATATATATATATATATATATATATATATATATATATATATATATATGAAAATGTGAAGGCACGGAAGTATGAGTGCTGCCAGATATGTCTGCTACAAGTTACAACCTTTCTTGTCTGTATTTCTTCCTGCCTGTGAATTAAACGCTTTCAAAACGGGAGCATCAAGACACCTATGCATCCGATTTTTACCCTCTTGCGGCTCTCTATCAACTCTTTGCTGGAGCAACACCAGCGGGCTTTTTTTTGTTTAATCTTTATTTTTTCCCTTGAGTTTCCTCCTTTATTGTAAAAAAAAAAATATCGTTCAACATAATTCTTTATTCCAAAATTCTGTTTAGCAAAGGAGTGGTGCATCAAGTGAGCAATTCATGGACTCTTACAACACATCAACAAAGAAGAAAAATAACGTTACGCAGACCCCCGATAGTCTATATACGGCGAGCTGTGTAAGGCAGCCGATCTGGGGTCAGCGGCAGCAAAACAAGGCTGTCCTGCACGGCCAGTCGTTTACCCAATCGTCCCGCCGTCACGGCCTGAGTGTGTGCCGTGCGTTATTTGTTGATCGTTAGTCTCTGTTCGAACCATTGTTGAAACTCGTGATGCCCAGCGACACTGAGTCAACTAGCGGGAGGTTCCTGCTGGGATTTACACGCCCGCCATAAACTGCTACAGCTGCTGCTTCTGCGACGGACTTTACTGCCACCGATACAACACAACTCCTGCCACCACTGCCGCGTGTGTGGGTGTCCCTACTACTACTACTACTACTACTACTACTACTACTACTACTACTACTACTTCTACAATAACGAGAGCAACAGCATTCACGGGTTGAGATTCACGATTTGAAGTCCATGAAGATTGAATGTTCTCCCTCCGTTTAACTCCTCCTCCTCCTCCTCCTCCTCCTCCTTCTTCTTCTTCTTCTCCTCCTCCTATTCTTTGTCTTCATTCTCATTCTCCTCTTCTTTCTCTCTCTTCTTCCTCCTCTTTCCCTCAACTTTCCTTATCTTCCTTTTTCTCTATATTCCCTTTGCATTCAATTTTGTTCCTTTTTCTAAATTTTTCATCCGTCGCTATAATGTATGATCTGTTGCTGATGATGATGATGATGGTAATGATGACGGTAATGATGCTGTTGCTGTTGGTTTTTCTTCCGTCATAATATTTCTTTCACTTCTCCTTTCTTCTGTCCTTCACGTCCTTCCCTGTGTGTGTCAGTCACGAGAATGGAGAAGGATCGAGGAGGAGGAGGAGGAGGAGGGAGAAAGTAGAAGAAAAAGAACAGGATTGAGTGAGAATGAGGAAAAGTGGGTGGAAGAGGAGGAGGAGGAGGAGGAGGAGGAGGATGGAGATGGAGAGAATGAAGAAAAAGAGGATGATAATTAGGATGAGAAAGAAGATGAAGAATAGGAGGAGGAAACATGGAAACATGGACTAGCAGGCAGCAGAAAGCCTGTTGGCTCATTACTAGGCTGTCTGCTTTCAGTGATTTAATCAATCCGTTTGCCATAGGAGTGGCTTGCAGGGAAGGATTAAAGCACTTGTGTACCTACTCTTGGATACGTTCAGTTCACTCCCGATGCAGCAAAGTGGCGATCAATGCGTTTCTTGAAGGAGTTGATGGTCTCTGCGCTAACCACTTCTGCAGGGAAGCTGTTCCAGTGGCGAACAACCCTATTCGAGAAATAACTCCTGCCGATGTCAGTATTGCATCGCTTTGCTTGAATTGTTTTTCCGTAGTTTCTTGTTCTCAGGTTAGTTTGTGGCGTGAAGAGTTTTGAGTGATCAACGTTGCTGAGCTTGTTCAGGTACTTAAAGACTTGTATCATGTCTCCCCGCAGTCGTCTCTTTTCCAACGTGAAGAGGTTGAGTCGCTCGAGTCGCTCTTCATAGGGCTTCGTCCTCAGTGATGGTATCATCTTCGTGGCGCGGCGCTGTACTCTCTCAAGTAATTCAATGTCTTTCCTGTAATTTGGAGACCAGAATTGCACGGCGTATTCCAGGTGGGGCCTTACCAGCGAATTATACAAGGATAACATAACTCCCGGCGTCTTGTATTCGAAGTTCCTCGATATGAACCCAAGCATTGTATTGGCTTTCTTACAGGCGGACTTGCAGTGTTTTGTTTGTTTCAAGTCACTGCTGATGGTGACCCCGAGGTCTCTTTCCTCTTGCACTACATGTAGTGGAGGAGGAGGAGGAGGAGGAGGAATAGACGGAGGAGGAGGAGGAAATTATAGGACAACACACACACACACACACACACACACACACACACACACACACACACACACACACACACACACACACACACACACACACACACACACACACACACACACACACACACACACACACACACACACACACACACACACACACACACACACACACACACACACACACACACACACACACACACACACACACACACACACACACACACACACACACACACACACACACACACACACACACACACACACACACACACACACACACACACACACACACACACACACACACACACACACACACACACACACACACACACACACACACACACACACACACACACACACACACACACACACACACACACACACACACACACACACACACACACACACACACACACACACACACACACACACACACACACACTGACACACACACACACACACACACACACACACACACACACACACACACACACACACACACACACACACTGAAGCCACGCCAGGCCACAGCAGGAGGCGGAGGTGGATGAAAACAATTGCATTCAAAACTCAATGACCAACGTGAGACGGAGGAAAGTACATCACACACGACAGTGTCAACGTTACAAGACAAACACACGAAACACCTCACACAATGCGATGCGGAACAACAAACACAGCACACATACCTTACACACAGTAAGAGATGACACACACATGATGAAGACACATCAGGCCACTATCGACACACTGGGCTCGGCGGAAACAAAACACGGCCGAGAGAAAAAAGGAGAGCTGAGACAAGGATATATTATGACGTAAGAGGGATTGAAGAAGGAAAAACAAGGCAAGGAGTAGCCATGATCCCGTTATTTTTGCTATTACATTTTCTCGTATGTCCGACCAAAGAAGTTCAATATTTTTCACGGTCACCAATTTTCAGTCGAGAGTTAATAAGTTTGAGATAGTAACCCAATTTTTTATGATTTAGTTTTAGTGAAAGACCTTTTAGTAACCGAAGGACAAAGACAGACAAACAAAGTGACAGCAACGAACATGGAGGAGGAGGAGGATGAAGACGACGACGAGGGGAAGGAAATGGAAGGAGAGGAGGAGGAGGAGGAGGAGAAGAAGGAAGAGAAAAAAGGTCAATTTCTCCTCCTTCGACACGTTGTTCTTTCTCTGCCAGTCCCTTCTCGCAATATTTCCCTCCCGCCTCCTCCTCCTCCTCCTCCTCCCTCTCTATCATCTTTCCCTCCTCCTCCTCCTTCCTCTCCTCCTTTTAATCCCTCCTTCACCTGTATCGCTTCTCTTACCTTCCCCATTCTCTCATCTCCTCTTTTTTTTTATCTTCCTGTCCTTCCTCTTCCTTCCTCCCCTTCCCTCCTTCCTCATCTTGCTTCTTTTCTTCCCCTTTCTCTCTTCTTCTTCCTCCTTCTTCATAGTAATATTTTTCCTTTCTCCTCCTCCTCCTCTTTTTTTTATCTTCCTGTTCTTCCTCTTCCTTTCTCCCCTTCCCTCCTTCATCTTGCTTCTTTCTTCCCCTTTCTCTTCTTCCTCCTCCTTCTTTATACTAATATTTTCCTTCTCCTCCTCTTATCGATTATTGTCATTCTCTTCCTCCCTTCGCTTTTATATTCTTTTCATTATCCTCCTCCCCTCTCCTTTCCTCCTCCTCCTCCTCCTCCTACTTAAAATGCAGAAAAGATAGATATACTTAAAATGCAAAAAAAGTTAAATACAGTTAGACTGAAAAAATAAATAAATAAAAAGCAGAAAAAAACGTGCGGTAAAGTCCGACTGTCACTTCCTCGCAACGCCCCGTGAGTGACGCAAACGGCAGCGGTGAAGCCCCGCCAGGCCCAGCAGGAGGCGGAGGTGGATGAAAACAATTGCATTCAAAACTCAATGGCCAACGTGAGACGGAGGGAAAGTACATCGGAAACGACAGTGTCAACGTTACAGGACAAACACTTCGAAACACCTCAAAATGTGATGCGGAACAACAAACACAGCAACATACCTTAACAGAGAGTAAGAGATGACCAACATGATGAAGAGCGGAGGTATCAGGCCACTATCGACACACTGGGCTCGGCGGAAACAAAACACGGCCGAGAGAAAAAAGGAGAGCTGAGACAAGGATATATTATGACGTAAGAGGGATTGAAGAAGGAAAAACAAGGCAAGGAGTAGCCATGATCCCGTTATTTTTGCTATTACATTTTCTCATATATCCGTCCAAAGAAATTCAGTATTTTTCACGCAGTCAACAATTTTCAGTCGAGAGTTAATAAGTTTGAGATAGTAACCCAATTTTTTATGATTTAGTTTTAGTGAAAGACCTTTTAGTAACCGAAGGACAAAGACAGACAAACAAACTGACAGCAACGAACATGGAGGAGGAGGAGGATGAAGACGACGACGAGGGGAAGGAAATGGAAGGAGAGGAGGAGGAGGAGGAGGAGAAGAAGGAAGAGAAAAAAGGTCAATTTCTCCTCCTTCGACACGTTGTTCTTTCTCTGCCATTCCCTTCTCGCAATATTTTCCTCCCGCCTCCTCCTCCTCCTCCTCCCTCTCTTTATCATCTTTCCCTCCTCCTCCTTCCTCTCCTCCTTTTAATCCCTCCTTCACCTGTATCGCTTCTCTTACCTTTCCCATTCTCTCATCTCCTCTTTTTTTTATCTTCCTGTCCTTCCTCTTCCTTCCTCCCCTTCCCTCCTTCCTCATCTTGCTTCTTTTCTTCCCCTTTCTCTCTTCTTCTTCCTCCTTCTTCATAGTAATATTTTTCCTTTCTCCTCCTCCTCCTCTTTTTTGATCTTCCTGTTCTTCCTCTTCCTTTCTCCCCTTCCCTCCTTCATCTTGCTTCTTTTCTTCCCCTTTCTCTCTTCTTCCTCCTTCTTCATACTAATATTTTCCCTTCTCCTCCTCTTATCGATTATTGTCATTCTCTTCCCTCCCCTTCGCTTTTATATTCTTTTCATTGGTTACTTTTTTCCTCCTCCTCCCCCTCTCCTTTCCTCCTCCTCCTCCTCCTCCCCTTCCTCTCTTCTCCTCCTACGCTATGAGTTTCAGAGGCGTCAGCGTGATGGAGTGAGGGAGAGTGACCTTGACAGTGACTTATTTAGGGTAGTTGACCACTTTTCTCTCCCTCTCCCCTCTCCCTCCCCTTGCCCTTCTCTCCTGCCCCTCCCCTCCCCCTTATCTCCCTTCTCCACACCTCCTCACTCACCCCTTCCACTCCTGTCACCCCCCTCTTCTCTCTCCCCTTTCCTTCCCAATCTTCTTCCCCCCTCTCTCTCTCTCTCTCTTTTCCTCCCCACTCTCCTATCTCGCATCCCATCCCCTCCTTCCCCTCTCCCTCTCTTCCCTTCACCTCTCCCTTCTCCGTTTATTAATTAACACTCGCTTGTTCCCTTTTTCTTTTCTTTTATTTTACGACAAAAGAGGCAGCCTAGGGCGAAACAATAAGAGCGAGAAAAAACTATATAGCCCACTAGCATAGCAGTCAAATGAAAGGAGGTCGCTCCAAGAAAGCATATTAGATTCGGTTATGTGAGTGTCTGGATACCCCTCTCTAGAAAGTGTTCAAGTCGAAGGAAGGATGAGACACATCCGGAAGAAGAGTTGACCGACGAAACGGATGAAAGAGTAAAGATTCCGGTTAATTTTGGCATAAATAGCCTAACTGGGATGAATGAAGGATGAGCCAAGGTCGTGTGCAGGGCGCCGCGGGAGGACTGTAGACATGCAGTTTTAGTGGAAATATCAAGGCCGTGCGGGCGCTGGCTCCCTCGGGTGTTCCTCTGTCCACAGGTGACAGGCCAGCTATCAGCAACTTCGAAAAATTTTTGATACCTCTTTAGATTTAATTGTCAAGTAAGACTGTATAGTTTGGTTTCGGTTTTTAGAAAAATAACTTATTCTGCATAAATTCCACTACCCTTGACAACGTTACTCTCCGACGGTGCCAGTGTGGTCCCGGTGACCCCAGCAGTCACTTCCCCAGGGCCGCCAGCCCGCCGCCCGCAAGGGAAGTTTCCCCAGCCACTTGCCATCGCCAGCCATACAATAGAGAGAAAACTTATTTACAAAGTAAATCAGTGTTTCTTAAAAGAAAATGCTAATAAAGGACGTATAATTACACTCTCAGGAGCAGTTGCGATCGAACAACCAAAGTTCCCAACGTTAGTGAAGTACAGACAGACAGAAACAAAGACGGAACGAGAGAGAGAGAGAGAGAGAGAGAGAGAGAGAGAGAGAGAGAGAGAGAGAGAGAGAGAGAGAGAGACTTGCATTCTATGGAACGACGTAGTCTACGTGGGAATTTAATTGAAGTTTTGAAATGAATTTAGAGGATTCAGAAGAGCGATTTAGATTTTTTTGTTTTTCTTACGTGTCAGTCTATGACGCCCGCAGGCTTTTTTGGTGGGGCCTGATGGTCGGCCCAGCCCGTTATGGCGCAGGCAAGTGTCATCGTGGCGCCGTCCTGCTTGGCTCATGCTGGCCCTGGTACCGGTTCCCTGCCCAGCAGTAAAGATTTCAGTAACAACGTGTTTGTAATTATATAGATTATGGTACAGGAGGTTATTGTACGTTTAGATGATGAACAATTCTACTTTAATATTTTATGCCGTTTTATTCTGTAAATGGGCAAAGTCGTCACCGGTAGCTAAGTGAAAGGGTTACTGGGTTATGAAATTGTTATGTACAGGCTATGTATGTGGAACTCATTTAGCAGTATGTTAAAAACTATATTTTCTGATGTAAAACTTAGCCATTTCAAGTATAGAATCAAAATTGAAAAAAAAATACATAAAACCCCTAAGCGGGTATTTTTTAAGGGGGGCGGTTTTTTTTTTTTGGTTTTTTTTAATTAATGCCACCCCTGGCCATGTGGCCCCGCTGTCCCCCCCCCCCCCCCCCCCTGTGGATGTGGCGGCCCTACATTGATTCCGACTCCCATGCTGGTAACTTCCACTCCCCTCCCTCACACTTATCACTTCCACTCCCCCCCTCACACTTATCACTTCCACTCCCCCCTCACACTTATCACTTCCACTCCCCCCTCACACTTATCACTTCCACTCCCCCCCTCACACTTATCACTTCCACTCCTCCCTCACACTTATCACTTCCACTCCCCCCTCACACTTATCACTTCCACCTCCCTCCACTTATCACTTCCTCCCCCTCACACTTATCACTTCCACCCTCCCTCACACTTATCACTTCCACCCCCCTCACACTTATCACTTCCACCCCCCCCACACTTATCACTTCCTCCCCTCACACTTATCACTTCCACCCCCTCACACTTATCACTTCCACTCCCCTCACACTTATCACTTCCAATTCCCCCTCACACTTATCACTTCCACTCCCTCCCTCACACTTATCACTTCCACTCCCCCCCTCACACTTATCACTTCCACTCCCCCCCTCACACTTATCACTTCCACTCCCCCCCTCACACTTATCACTTCCACTCCCCCCTCACACTTATCACTTCCACTCCCCTCCCTCACACTTATCACTTCCACTCCCCCCCTCACACTTATCACTGCTCCCTTCCCACACTTATCAGATTCAAAATGCCTCTTCCCTATGTACTTATTCCTTCTAAGAGGACCCACACTAATCATTCATTTTGCAAGTTCCACTCTGTCCTCTCCCATTTCCCTCACTTATTCCTAAAATGGTTTCTTCTTTACCGAATATGTTGCTTGTATCATCGTACCTGGTTCCTCATTTCTCTTATTACTAACCAATCTTATCCTTGTTGGGCATACGCATACACAAGATGGAAGATCAGTCTCCACACAGTAATCTTGCATTGCTCTAATATACTTTATTTTATACACAAATTTTTACAAGTAATGGGCTGATGACAGGAAATGTTATGTTGGCTGCACAGTTTCTGACTTTTCCAAACACACAAACACCCCATACAGTGATATATAGCATTGTTCCAGTACGTTACATACAGCTTATACCAAAAAGTCCTATGTTATCTACCTTTAGCTTTCTTTTCATTGTAGTAAAGTCTACATCTGTGTATGGTACAGAGAAACCTCACAAGTGTGGACACCCATCTGATGGCGACACAGCCAGAGTGGTTGTTCTGACTGTAGCTGTGTCTTCTGAGTGCTCCTTAACTGTACTCTGTCCCGGAACATATAAATAAGATAGAGAAATTTGTAAAGCGACATTAAATTGGCTTAGACCAAGTTCTATCTGAATGAGAATACTTATTTTCTTGTCTTCCAACCTTTCCAGATTTCAACGAGTAATGGAAACTAAGAAATCAAGGAATAACATGAAAAGAAACTGAATAGCAATAGTGCAATTTGTAGTCTATATTAAATTAACAAGAAAAATAGCCCTTTGGAAATCTATCAGTAACAATGTTTTTGATAATTTTCTTTATTGAACTTAAGGTCATTCAGATGGTCATATTTGATTTTTGTTCTCATCAACTGATCCTGATCCACACCCAAGTTTTGATTGTACTTCAGCAGTGTGCACAGACATGATTTGTGGCCAAGACTCATTAAAATCTCACTTTTGAGGGTTCTCTGTATTACATATTCTGATATATATACTCTCTCTCTCTCAAAACAATAAATAAATAGATAAACTAAATAAATAATGACCGTAATATTAAATGGAGGACAGCTTCACCTGTTAGCATCTTAAGAATTATTAAAACAGCACTGCACCAACTACACCTCCAAACTCCCTCCCACCTGTGTTGTGTGGGGGGTGTCAGGTGTAAGCCAGTGTGACTAGTTGTGTGAGGGGGCACAGAAGGCTTAGGTTGATGGTGTGGAGTTTTGTTCGTTGAGAAATCTTTTTGTCATGGGAAAGATGATGTCCAAAGCAAATGTAGTTTTTTTCATGCACTCAGACCATTTATGTTAATTATTCCTTCTATTGTATTTACAGTACTTGTGTATCTGTCATCCAATGAACTGATAAATCATAACATTCAAGCACTAAGGAGGAAAGGCCACATTGTACTTGTCATTCATCTAAAAAATCCACCTGTCCCCCTCATCCACGAGGGCTTGGAAACAGACCCCCGAACCCAATAAAGCGTTTCTGTTAACTGAAAGCAGTATAAAATATCATAAATAGCATCATTCATCAGCTACATGAAGAGAAGATGGCCACTATAAACATTTGCCTGAGCCATGACAGGCTGGGGCCGACTACCATCCAGGCCCCTCAAGAAAGCCTACCAGCACTATAGGCGTACACGTTAAAAAAAATAATAATAATAAAAAAAAATAAATGTACTGTAATTTATGTGAACTTATTACAAACACAGTAATGCCCCGCTTACTCATCCAAAACCATCTTTCCTAATACACACAGCGCACCTAATACTTTGCTTTGTATACAAGCACTGTCACCCTCAGCACTTCAGCGCCACCACCTCGCCCTCGTCACATCGTTGCGAAGCATTGAGAAATGAAAAACGACTCGTACAACAATGCGATGAGGATGAGATGGTGGCAGTGATACAGTGAGGGCTGTGGTGACTGTAAACAAAGGAATGTATGACCTGAGTCATGCATGTTGGGAAAGCTAGTTTTGGGTAAGTTATGAGTTACATCTGGTGCTGACAAGCCTAAACCATCAGTAAATTTGAAAATTAATTCAACTATTCCGTGTGTTTACAACTGAGAAATACAATTAGTCAATGAGCGGACCCATTTCTTGCTCTACGCTAATAAAGGCTCAGGAATGACTCAGTCTCTCGTCTAACTCATACTTTTCAGTGGCCTTCCACATGTTGTGCTTATTCTATATTTTCACTGTTTTTGTTTCTTTTATTGTTGTTGTTTGACTAACTGACCTCACGTCCTTTTATTCTGGAGTAGACCAAGTTGCTGAGTGGCATAAAGTTAGACATAATGGCATTTACTTAACAAAAATTTTCTCAAACTGTAACGTAAAATGAAGTTTTTAAGGCATTATGTCCGATTTATGTAAAATAATGGGTACGTCATGGCGTTTATAACCAATTAATAATGTGGGGCGGAGTATGACTATGTAGTCGTTACTCAAAGTTTAGGGCACGAAACCCACTTGAGGACCGTGAATATTTGGTGGTGCTGTGAAAATTCCATTGCAGCCACCTTTGTGTAATTGGAGGAAAAGCCGCAAGTGTGCGGGTAGTAAACCAGCGGGGGGACAGGTTAAGGTTAAAAGAATACCAGTCATCCTTTTTGGTCAAGAGCATCCACCTTGGCAATTATCTTTCATGTTTTCAGGCAAGACGTGTGTGTGTGTTTCACAGACCCACATCAAGACTAGAAAGCATAAGTGCCAAGGAAAAACAACCCCTCAAGTCATGATTTTTTTCTTGCCATCAAATGCTGCTGCTCCGCTGAACAAAACAAAAGTTAGTCTTTTTGTTCTGAAACAACTCAATTGAAAGGCATTCATGCAAGAGTTCCTCTCACCATCTTCTTAAATAAAGCAGTGTTCTCACATTTCCCTCACACGCACACATAAAAGTTGTTTTCCATGTAATACACCAACAGTATATTATGCACCTGTCTAGTTTCTCTCAACCACACACACTGCCAAGATTCAATGCAATTCCACAGGTATGTGATGAAGCAGAATGACAAGATATGTATCCATGAAGTTGAATAGGGTAATAATACTGTTCATTCCTTCTGCTGCCGCCACCGCCTCCCGTGACTCCTGCTGCCTCAGAAAGCATCCCTCATGTTCTGGAATGGACGGACAGCCAAGTCGACGGGCAGACGGAAGTTGTAGGGCGTAAGTCGATCCAGTGAGCGGAGGGCATCTTCAAACCCTGCATGACAAAAGAAGACATGGAGAGGAAGGAAGGTACACCCTCATGGACACATGAATTTATTTATTCACCTAATTCCCACTGAATACTTCAAGACTCCATCTGTTTATATAGAATAATGTTCCATTCCACCCCACCCCCCACACACATACACACATAAACATAGATACAGAGACACACACACACACACACACACACACACACACACACACACCGGATGAAATCTCCGGTCAAGTGCTAAAAGTGTAGAAATTAATTATTGGAACCACTTTGACATAATAACATGCTCTATAAATACAGGAAAAGTGCCCTTAGAGTGGAAAAGAGCAAACATTGTACCAATTTATAAAAGTGGAGATAAAACTGAACCATTAAATTATAGGCCAGTCTCTTTAACAAGTGCAATGTGCAAGATCTGTGAAAGTATAATAAAAAAACATTTAGAAAAGGGAAACATGATACATGAAGGACAGTTTGGATTTAGAAAAGGGAAATCGTATGTCACCAACTTGCTATGTTTCTACTCAAGAGCAATAGATGTGGTGCAAGAGAGAGAAGGATGGGCTGAATGTGTATATCTCGATCTGAAAAAAGCTTTTGACAAGGTTCTGCACAAGAGGTTAATCTGGAAACAACAGAAATGGGGAGGAATGGGTGGAAAGGTCGTTGAGTGGACAAAGGATTACTTAACAAGAAGAGAAATGAAAATGGTGATTAAAGAAATCAAACTGGAGGAAAGTAGAGAGTGGAGTTCCTCAGGACTCAGTTCTGGCACCAATAATGTTCATAATATATATAAATGATATGCCAATGGGTATAAAAAGCTATACGAGTCTTTTTGCAGACGATGCAAAGTTAATAAGAAAAGTGAAGACGGAGGAAGACTGTGAAGAACTACAAAAAGACTTCGATAGAGTGTATAGATGGAGCCAGTTATGGGAGATGGAATTTAATGCAAATAAATGCCATGTTATGGAAATGGGAAAAAGTAAAAAGAGACCGAGGAAAACATACAGGGTGGGAGAAGAAAACTTAAAGGTGGTACATGAAGAAAAAGATTTGGGAGTAACGATGCAAGACACACTATCCCCAGAAAAAACATATAAACAAGTTATTTGGAGAAATCTACAGGATGATGCAAAATATAAGGGTATCATTCCCTTTTATAGACAAGGAAATGATGATGAAAATAATAACAACACTGATAAGACTGAAACTTGAATATGCTGCAGTTGTATGGTTACCTCACAAAAAGAAAAATATAAGAAAGTTGGAAAGAACCCAGAGAATTGCAACTAAAATGGTTCCAGAACTCTCGAATATGACGTATGGAGATAGATTGAAGGAGATGGACTTGACGACACTGGAACAATGAAGGGCGAGAGGAGATCTGATCACACTGTATAAGTTGTTAAATAAGTTTGATGAGGTGGATAGAAATAATCTTTTCTCTACTGCGAGAATGCAGGGGCTGAGAGGACATGGAAAGAAACTTATAAAGGAACCTGTTTGAGTGACTTGAAAAAGTATAGTTTCCACATAGAAGTGTTAACACATGGAACAGCTTGTGGGAAGAAGTGGTGGAGGCAAGCAGTGTCCATCAAATGAAGGAAAGGCTGGATGAATGTAGATATAGAGACAGGACTATTAGAGCTTAGCTCGGGCCCAGTAGACTACAAATAGGTAAATACACACACACACAAAGTTCTGTAGTGTAGTGGTTTAGCAGGGTCGCCTCATAATAATAGGTCACAGGTTCGATTCCTGAGCAGAGCAGAGATAGACAGGCAGTCTTCTTCAATCCGTGCCATCTGTCCACCCAGCAGTGAATGGGGACCACACGCACACACACACACACACACACTCACAAACATCCCTAAACAACAATAGCCTTGTAACATATACACTTTATTGTTCCTCTTCATGCTCTTAACCCTTTCACTGCTAAACGCTTGCAGCGAGGGGTAGGCGTAATTGCTGGTGGTGCTAAATGCTCGCTGCGAGCTCCAGCCGCACTCAAATCTCCCGCGTATGAGTGTTCCAACAATATTTCTCACAACACAGGATTGCCAATAGGTGCACCTAACATCAAATGTAGGGTACAAACTTGGTGGAGGGACTGTTTTTTGGGCGCCATTAAAGGTAATGGGCTAAAGGGTAGCTTAGCCGGATATTTTTTTTATTTATTAATGATCCACGAGACATCCTAGAGTTAAATCAAAGTATGTGCTTATCTTTGTATTCATTCATACACACACTGGTAATATTTATGTGGAGTCTGATTCACTCATTAAAGTGAAATTCTATTGTGATAAACAGTCACAAATTCGTGTCACAGGTAAAAATGAAACTAGTAATTTAAGTTTTTGCCACCATGAAATATACACAAATAGATAAATATGAAAGCTCACGAAGTCACAATAAGTGACATCACCTGCTTTGCGCAGTAAAAGTATGCTATTTCAGGTATCTGACACCCGCAATATGGCAGGCTGCTGCTGCCTCGGTCACAGATTATTGCCAGATTGTCACACTCAGCCCCAAAACTGTCTTCTGGGCTCCAAAAACAAAACTAATTTGTAGTTATCATTAAAAGAGTAAGATCCTGATGTTTCTTGGCAATAGTTAGGCGTCAGAAACCGTTAAATACTATGCTCTGAGAACGACAATCTGGCAACAATGGCTATGCGTATTTTCATATTAATGTTCTGTTGTTTATTGAATGTTGTGTTCAAGAAAAAGAATACTCATAATTTTAGTTAGTTTTTGGTTAAAAGGATTCTTTACGAAATACATGTATAACATTACCTTCTTTTACTTAGGAAACGTCCTGAATCCTGGATTGGCTATGGTATTGTTAGGTGCGGCTATTGAGTGGGTTCTCCACTAAATTTGGTGGAAAATCATACAGCCCAGCGTGGAAAATCTATGGACGAGCAACTGGTGGATGTTCTTGTCCAATATAGCAGCATTTTTGCATAGTTTCAACTATCACCTGACTGATGCTTTGACCAAACAGTTGTAAATATTGCAGTTGGAAATACTACCTTGCCAGAACCTCATGGAGAGATGTCCACAGTTGCCTCAAAATGGCTGATCATTGCGCACGCACTGATGTAAGTGTTCACATTCAACACTCCCTGAACGTGCATGTACATTCGCAGGAGAGGCATACATAACTGATTCCTATAGATCTGGGCCTCCTCTTTCCAATGGTGTTTTTGGTTTTTAGCTGTGATGAATAGTTTTTGAGATACAGAGGTTAAAAGAGACCCCCCATTGGGCTGCCCGACTGCGCCTGAGGGGATAGTCACGTCCCAAGCCCACGCAGTGGAAGGGTTAAGGTTTCCCTGAGTAGCCTTCTCTGCACTATCTTGTGTCCACACAACCACTTCACTAACCTGTCAGGCTGGTGTAGCTCCATGGCTGGTAGTATTGTTCCATCAGCGCCTGTGTGCGGAAGATTAACCGAAGCCACACCACTAACTTCCTTTGGCTGTTGGGGAGAGAATTGGCATGAAAACAAAAGTTTTAGTATTATAGGAGGGAGAGACAAAATATTAAATGTAGATGGTACGACCTCATATGTGCAAAACAGAGTATCACCTTGCATAATTCTCAATCAAGATTAACATCTTAATCCATACAACCCCACACTGACAGCTCTAAAATGTCATGTATATGTGTAACGCTCAGCCCTGCTGACTGCACCGAGCCATCGCATATATGTGTAACACTCGGCCCCACTGACGGCACTGACGCATCACCACTTCTGACCCTCTATCTCTACATAACGGTCATGGGGTTTTAATATTCACACACTTTATGAGTCAGGATGGATGCAGGGCAAGTAAACATTACTTGGCAAGATGAGAAAACATCATCACCATTTTGTTTCTTCTCAATTGAAGCCCGAAAGGGAAAACCTGGCAATTCTGTAATTTTTTGGTAACCTTTCCACAACTTTCTACAAACCTGACTGTAATGAAGCTTTTAAAAGTGTCTGATTTGTACAAGTTTTAGCCAACATCATTGTCTTCATTCTTCTTCACTCTTGGTACAAAATTTTGCTACACAAGACAGTATAAGAAACAACCCTCCATCCAATATCAAGCAGGATGCTAAGACCTGCTGGCAGTGTAGGTGTGCTGGAGTGCCTGGGACTACACCCTGACATCTACAGAAAGATGGTGATTGTGTGCATCCTCACTGCCTGATATTGGAGAGATTTCTCTTTGAAATGCATGATATAAATAGCAGTCTTAGTCATGATCTCACTTAAACAGGCTGCTTTCAGATCTTGCTTTTATTATTTAATTTTCCTATTTGATTGATACAAGAAAATGTAATTCTGCACTTGTAACATTTCATGATTATTTGCCAAACATGTAAGTGGTGTAAGGTACATTTTGTGCTGTGGGAGGGCTGTCTGAATGGTTGTTTTCAACAACATCCTTATAGGATTAAATTTCATAATTTTGCCAATCCAAGACAAGAATATCTTATGTTTTTATTTTTTTATCTGTTATAGATGACAAGATCACCCAGTCAACAACAAATCCCAGATGAGGAAGAAGCTCCGAGGACCAGCCAGACAATGGTGACTATAGCTCAGCTGCCTCCGACCAAGTCTTGTGGTAAACAATGTCTTAATGATTCATGCCACATTGCAAAGCAGGAGTCAGCAGAGAATGTTGATGGCACGCACGCATTGTGCGAGCCCTCCTGGTTATTCATGTTCCTTAGGGAGGAACTCCAAACCTCATGCTCAGGGAAGTTACCTCAGGCATGAAAGGTTTTGTACTCTGACATTATTCCGCCAGCTACTGAATTTTTGTTGGTATTTGTCTTAACACATTACTAAATAACAATAAAATGACTCAATATGACTATTTATTATTCAACATTTTAAATATTGTATACAAAAATATGTAGTGGCTCTACTGAATGTAAACATGTTGGTAACGGACATGTATTAGTGGACAGAATGGAAAAACAAGAAGTGCTGACGCTGGCTCAGGAATGGTGGCTTGCCACATGGCTGCCCACAAATGGTTTGTTACAGATTTATTGCTCTACCTTTTGGTCAGCAAGATTCTCAAACTAAGTGAAGAGAGACAAAGAAAGAACAGACATGAAGTGGACAGAGGCACTTACTTCAGAGCAGACGAAACAAAGGCCTTGAGATGTGAGTCAGCAGAGCGTTTGAGTGGCGTGTGAGTGGAGATGATGGAGCCAATAACACCAAGCAGTGACTGTTTGTTAGTGACCACACCGCTTCCAGTAATCTCCAAGTTGAAACTCTGTGGAAGCCAAAGAGAGTTAGGGGTGATGTTATGCACCAAGTGGTGATGTGTGGGTAACTGCATTACACACAACACAAATGTGTTGAAGACTGTTTACAGAAAACAAGCAGTAATATAAGTTGGAGAATAATGTCTTTCTTTCCACAGGCACTAGAGTAACCAAGGAGTCTAAAGATTAATTAGGAGAGAAGGATGCCTGCAAATTTGAAGACAGAATTCATGATAAGTCAGCCTCAATAAAGGGCAGCACCTTGACTCAAATACAAGGCTGAACATGTTTGACCTTCTGCACAACATGGGACTCAGCCAAGGCCAGCACCGCACCGAGCCACTGCATCTCTTCAGTCTATTACTAAGCCTCCTAGACATCAAGTTGCCCAGAGTTACCAACAATATTGCTGCAACTACAGCAAGAAATGAAACTCCAACATTGGAATTTCCCTGCATATATTTCCTAGTGAGGCTAGATGATAAGGAATAGCAAAGTACCTAAGTTAGGATTGTGCTGAAAGAATAGACTTAAAAATGAGAGAAGACTGTTGGCTGACTGGTAATGGCTACTGTCTTTTTTTCATGGTTGTTAAAAAAAGTTCACTTAGTTGAGAGAACACCAATAGCCAGGCTTGCCAGATAACTTGAGTACAGTAATGCATTCAAGGAAACTAAGGAATGATTCCATGAGAGTAAAATAAGCTTTAATAACAGTACCTAGATCATTTTGTTGATCAATAACTAGATGTAGATAAAAGAGAGCAGGAAATTAATCAAAAAGGACAATGGCCCGTCCCAGCCAGTACAATACAAACTTGGTCTGCATTTACTGTCTGGCATCACTAGGAAACTATGCAGGTCAACACAAACGTTCAAGTTGCTTTTCTTGCTGGAAACAAATAATTACATACATGAAGTTTCTCCAACCGAAATATGTTGCACATTAAAATATCTCTTATACTATTGGGCATACTGGGCACTATTACAAAAAGAGAAAGGTAAAAGTTCAGTTACTCATATACAATTTCTTGGCACAGTTTCTGTTGCTTTTAGCCAACATTAACACATATCTTGCTGCTGGCAGCAACCCCGCCATCACGATGTTGCAATGATTTGAACATGAATATCTCCAGTTTGCTGGTAGCCACCAGACAGAGAAGTGGGTGTTAAGCTTGTGGCTTGAAGAGCGTAATTGCATCTGGCAGAAAGCCTGACCCTCATGGGGGCAGGCTGCAACAATATAGTGTTTTAAGAATCTGTTGCGTCCTGACCCATTTTGGGGCAGGCCATCAAGATGGCTTTTCTGTGCATATATAGAGGGGTTGCACTGACACCACATCGCTTCGCTTTGGTTTTAGGAAAAACAACTGTCAGCCATTTTGGGAGGCAAGAGCGATCAGCTGAGCCCCTGCCCCCTGATAATGGCTGGCCTGTGCCTCCCATCTTCATGGTTATAATTATTAGACAATCTAAGTGAATATGCAAAAAATCTGGAAAGTGAGGCTAGGCTTCATTATACAACTATCCATTAGGCTGCCAAATGATGATGGACATACAGTATATACACTTATTATCAAACTTCAAGATATATTTGATGATAAGAACAATGAATATACAGTAAAACCCCGATTATCCGAAAGCGGATTATCCGAAAAACTGGATTATCTGAAATTGATCTGGATAATGCATTAAAAAAAAAAAAAAATTCTATACTAAAACGTTATAAAACATCAAAAATAAGTAAAAGTAACTACATATGTACTATATTAACACATTTAAAATTGATAAGAACAGTTAAAATGAATATGCTTTCTAATACGTATTGCCGAAATAGCTTGTAACGAATAGATCAATGTATTAGACAAAAAACATTAAACAAACTCTCAACAACACCACGTCCGCACCTTCGCCCCAGCAAGGACGTAGGTGCGGCGAACGAACAAACTACTGCACGACTACTCTCACACCGTACTCTCAAGACAACGACACAAACACGACTCCCCTCTCCACTCCATGCCACATTCCCTTCCAACATACGAAGGCGCGATAATATGAGTCATCATACTGTGTCTCCACCTGCACGATGCATCAAGGTCACACTTGCAAGCTTGCACAACCATTCACAATCACACTCTGCAACATTCACAATTCAGATCTGCAACGCTCACAAGTATCAACATACACTGGTCCAGACAAGGAGACACACAGACAAACATACAATAAAACATTTACATCACATGTTTTAAGCGTACTACTTTGTTTACCGTAGCGTGTGTTTGTTTGGTTTCAAAATCAAAATGGCGGCGATCAAAATGGCGGCCATAAATCCGGATTATCCGAAAAAGGCTTCCCCCCTTCCATTTCGGATAATCGGGGTTTTACTGTATGACTAATTTAACCCCAGGCATCCCCGGGCGGTGTTTAGTAAGAACATAAGAATGTAAGGGGTTCACAAAAAGCCCACTGACCTATACTTGGCGGCCCCTGTCTACCTACCGCGAGTGGCAGTGTAGCACCTATCAGTAACAGTAATAGATGAGCCACTAACACCCACACCCACACAGTAAAAGATGGAGAATAACACACCCACACCCACACATTAATAGATACACTAACACCCACACCCACACAGTAATAGATGGGCCACTAACACCCACACCCACACAGTAATAGATGGGCCACTAACACCCACACCCACACAGTAATAGATGGACACTAACACACCCACCCACACAGTAATAGATGGACACTAACACATCCACCAACACAGTAACAGATGGACACTAACACACACACTCACACAGTAATAGATGGACACTAACACCCACACCCACACAGTAATAGATGGACACTAACACCCACACCCACACAGTAATAGATGGACACTAACACCCACACCCACACAGTAATAGATGGACACTAACACCCACACCCACACAGTAATAGATGGACACTAACACACCCACCCACACAGGAATAGATGGACACTAACACCCACACCCACACAGTAATAGATGGACACTAACACCCACACCCACACAGTAATAGATGGACACTAACACACCCACACCCACACAGTAATAGATGGACACCCACACCCACACAGTAATAGATGGACACTAACACCCACACCCACACAGTAATAGATGGACACTAACACCCACACATACACAGTAATAGATGGACACTAACACCCACACAGTAATAGATGGACACCCAGTCACCCACACCCACACAGTAATAGATAGACACTAACACCCACACCCACACAGTAATAGATGGACACTAACACCCACACAGTAATAGATGGACACTAACACACCCACTCACACAGTAACAGATGGACACTAACACCCACACCCACACAGTAACAGATGGACATTAACACCCACACCCACACAGTAACAGATGGGCCAATAACACACCACCCACACAGTAATAGATGGACACTAACACCCACACCCACACAGTAACAGATGGACACTAACATCCACACCCACACAGTAACAGATGGACACTAACACCCACACCCACACAGTAACAGATGGGCCAATAACACACCCACCCACACAGTAACAGATGGACACTAACACCCACACCCACACAGTAACAGATGGGCCAATAACACACCCACTCACACAGTAACAGATGGACACTAACACCCACACCCACACAGTAACAGATGGGCCAATAACACACCCACCCACACAGTAATAGATGGACACTAACACCCACACTCACACAGTAACAGATGGGCCAATAACACACACACCCACACAGTAATAGATGGACACTAACACCCACACTCACACAGTAACAGATGGGCCAATAACACCCACACCCACACAGTAATAGATGGACACTAACACTCACACCCACACAGTAATAGATGGACACTAACACCCACACTCACACAGTAACAGATGGGCCAATAACACCCACACCCACACAGTAATAGATGGACACTAACACCCACACCCACACAGTAATAGATGGACACTAACACACCCACCCACACAGTAATAGATGAACACTAACACCCACACCCACACAGTGATAGATGGACACTAACACCCACACCCACACAGTGATAGATGGACACTAACAGCCACACCCACACAGTAATAGATGGACACTAACACCCACACCCACACAGTAACAGATGGGCCAATAGCACACCCACCCACACAGTAACAGATGGACACTAACACACACACACACATAGTAACAGATGGACCAATAACACACCCACCCACACAGTAATAGATGGACACTAACACCCACACCCACACAGTAATAGATGGACA
Source organism: Eriocheir sinensis (assembly GCF_024679095.1). Lineage (NCBI taxonomy): Eukaryota > Metazoa > Arthropoda > Malacostraca > Decapoda > Varunidae > Eriocheir > Eriocheir sinensis. The sequence continues at coordinate 45,190 of NW_026112376.1, read as the reverse complement.
CTAGCACCCACACCCACACAGTAACAGATGGGCCAATAACACACCCACCCACACAGTAACAGATGGACACTAACACCCACACCCACACAGTAACAGATGGGCCAATAACACACCCACCCACACAGTAACAGATGGACACTAACACACACTCACACAGTAACAGATGGGCCAATAACACACCCACTCACACAGTACCAGATGGACACTAACACACACACCAACACAGTAATAGATGGGCAACTAACACAAACACCAACACAGTAACTTGGCGGGGAAAAGCTGAGGAGCTCTCTTGCGGCAAATATGTGCCTCCCAAAATGGCAGGCCTTTGCGGGGCAGCCGAGAAGTGATCAGCTGATCGCTGATGATGATGTCACGTGCAACCCCTCTATATGAATATAAGCTACTGTATATGATTTTTATTACAATTGTTTAACTGATTGCCTTGCAATACAGTAAATTAACCAATTCTACTTGTATTTTTTTACTGGTAATGGAACCCATCAATTTGTCTACCGCGCAGAGTGTCATTCCAGAATATGGCTCTGGTGATGAAGATTTCTGTGGTGAATCCTACAATCCATCTTCAAATCATGACTCCTCATTGAATGAAGGATGGAAAATTGCAGCAAAAAGAGCAAAGAAAGTGTCAACCTTTTGTGCTGGCTGTGAGGGAAGTCCATTCATGTGCTGTCCTTCATCTTCTGCCTTTGATTAGATAGTTAGTGTAGCTTGTCACAAACAGCCTCATAAGGACCATCAGGTCTGCTGTTGTTTGTTCTTCCTTTGTGTTCCTTTGTGCCTGGATTGCTTCAATGTGAAACATCATGGCTAATATCATGCAAAGGGAGAACAATGAACTCAAAATATGGGAATGCACATTTTTTGTTTATTCATTATGTGTTCCAAGCCAAGGATATTTATGTGTTGTGAACAGGAAGATTTTTTTTTCTCATTGTGAATTTATTTTTATTTTTATTTATTTATTTATTTTTTTTTTTTTTTTTTTTTGTCGATATTTATACTCTATGATGGAAAATTATAGGGGATATTTGAGGAAAATTTTATTTTCAACCACTCAAGTAAAAAAAAAAATGTAATTTACCATATTTCATAAGTCTCAATTCCAGGTAAAATTGAAACGGTTTAATGGTCAATAAACCATATTCTTAAAATTGATTATCTTTCTTTAACCCTCTCGTGCACAATGATGCGTTTCCCCGTCATCAAGCGTAAAAAGGTCCTGGCACACAATGCCGCGAAACACGTCATAAAAGTTTAAAAAATTGATTAAAAATTAAATTTTTGGTGAAAGTTCGTCAAATTTGGAAGCGTCATTTGTTAGGATAAGTTCCTTAATGGTAACATATGGCAACCTTTCTAAGGAGCGTAGCTGAGGAGCATGGAGCGATTTTTAGTTGTTAGCCTACTCCGCTGGGAGAGGGGAAAATTAGTTTTCTTGGTGTAACTCGGGAACCAATAGGCATTTGAGGATTTTGAGGATACCATGAGAATCCTCACCAAATTCCGCTTCGAAACATATATTCGGCTAAAAAAGTTGGCCCACAAAATTTTGAGCTAGCGAGTGGGGAAGAGTTGGTACTTAGGATTTATTGTCTCCATTACTCTATACGGAGACTTGAAACGAGTTTGTATTGTTTATTTTCCTTCATTTTTATTTATTTTTATTTATCTAGTACAAGTCTTTATGAAGCCAATGATACCAAATTTATTGGGGTACAATATACCTGTGAGGGTAAAATACGTCCATGAATGTAGAGTATCGCGGCAGCAAAAAAAGGCCGGTCGGGCCTGAGAAATGCATGGTGAGTGCAACAGAAACTTATTGGAAACTTAGAGTGCGTGAGAGGGTTAATGCCTTATCCATAGAAAGAGAATCATTAATACAAAAAAATATTAATAAGTGCATCATATATTGGATAATTAGGACAGAAATTAGCATCAAAATGACCACTGGTGGGTCAGGCTGCCACAAGGGAATAAACCACCAGACCCACTGGTGGGTCAGATCGCATGGTATGTGTTAAGAGAGGGCACCACTATACCGTTGAAACTTTAATCATCCTTAACCCTTTCACTGCTAATCGCTCGCAGCGAGATTATCCCCCCCGGCACACTCGGGCAGCCCAGCAGGGGGAGGGGGGGGTCTCTTTTAACCACTGTATCTCAAAAACTATTCATCACAGCTAAAAACAAAAACACCATTGGAAAGAGGAGGCCACGATCAATAAGATTCGGTTATGTAAGCCTCTCCTGCGAACATATAGGCACGTTGAGGAGGTACTGCCTGTGAGTGTGACTGGCGCTTGCAGTGAGCTTTTAGCACCACCACGCTAGTGCTCGCTCTTTTAACCTCTGTATCTCAAAAAACATTCATTACAGCTAAAACACAAAAACATCATTGGAAAGAGGAGGCCAAGATCTATAAAATTCGGTTATGCAAGCCTCTCCTGCGAATATACAGGCACTTTCAGCAAGTGACGCTAGTGCTCGCTTTTTTAACTGCTATATCTCAAAAACTATTCATCACAGCTAAAAAACAAAAACACCATTGGAAAGAGGAGGCCAAGATCTATAAGATTCGGTTATGTTAGCCTCTCCTGCAAATGTACAGGCATGTTCATGGGGTGTTGCCTGTGAAGACATACATTCGTGCATGCGCGACGGTCAACCATATTGAGGGAACTACTGAGTAGATCTCTTGATGGGGTGTTGGCAGGGTAGTATTGCCAACTGCAAAATTTACAACTATTTGGTCAAAAAATCAGTCAGATGATGAAGCTATGCAAAAATGACGCAATATTGGACAACAACATCCACCAGTTACTTGTCTGTAGATTTTACACACTTTTCTGCGCTAGGCTGATATGATTTTACACCAAATTTAGTGGAAAACCCAATGAATTGGCAATGCTGTGGGGTGAGAAAAAAATTGTGTTGTTACACACTCATACGCAGGAAATTTGAGTGCGACTGGCGCTCGCAGCGAGGATTTAGCACCACCGGCAAGTTACGCTAGTCCTCACTGCGAATATTTAGCATCGAAAGGGTTAAATGCTAGAATGTTTCAGAGTAACCCTGCTCTAATGTGACTGGGTTGGTGAGGATGTACACCTAGAACCTAAAAAATGCAAGCTGAAGTTCATTTCTTCAATACTGCAACTATGCAAACATCCACACACACTCACCTGGCTCAGCCTCCGCGCAGGTGTGTGGTTGTACTGGTGTCCCTTCTTGAGGTGGTAGTACTGCAAGATGAGGTCCCAGGCGTGCATCAGCTTGGATGGGCGGTGGGAGGGGGGGTGCGGCAGGCAGCTCAGGAATGGCACCAATGACTGGCTCTGACCCACCTGAGGGGAAAAAAATTATATAATGTACCTTTACATAGTTTATCATGTGGCTATCATACAATGAATTTCACGCAAGTCAAAATTACGTAAAGCAAGGTATGATTGTAATAAAAATAATTAGTTCAATTCTGGTGATGGGTAACATTCAATAAAATAATAATAATAGTAATAGTAATAATAATAACAACAAAAATAATACCCTAGGAGCCTAAACAAAATCAAACTTAATAAAGCAGAAACTGTTTTCCACTGTTAAGACATACTGAACTGTGCAAATAATTCTGTATGATGGGAATGACTAAACAAAGACACTGTTGAAGCGGGCAGTGTCCATAAAATGAAGGAAAAGTTGGACAAATATAGATTGGGAGACAGGACTACCTGAGCTTGAGTTGAGGCCCTGGATATTACAAATAAGTCAATAAACACACACACACAGAGCCTGGGGTGAAACTTACTGGCATGAGTCCATGTTGCATTAAGTCCCGCGCAGGTGTTAAGTTTTCCTCACCGCCATTGTCACCTCAGTCCGCGCCCTGCCCAGTCCCGTCCCCTCGGCCTCCCCTCCCTCCACCTCTGCCTCCGAGTCACTGGTCTGCTCACTGTCTCCACTTGGGTCAGGCCGGATGGCCTCTTCCACATCCGCTACTGCCACCTCCAGGGCAGCACGGAGGTCCCTGAGGAAAGGAGAGGACGGGGTGAAGAGGATGTAGTGGGTGATGGGTGAATCTTGCAGCAGTATGAGGCAGGACAAGGACTAAATAGTAAGCTGCCCACTATATGTTACTTCTAAAAAGAAAACCAACTGTAGACAACAGAAATTACGGTTTGAGTATATCACACTGTTGGGAGGCTGACTAATTCACATCACTATTACACTAATTATTACTGTTACTTGCAAACTGAGTAAAATGAGTCCTTGGTATTTGAAGAAAGCAGGGTAGATAATAAAGAAAGCTATGATTGTGAGAGGAGGCAGTTCCTGAAACAAGATTGTATTAACATGTTCCTCTGAGAGCTGCCACCTTTGAGGGAAACTGACTGAATATTTCAAATACTTCAAGGCTTTATGAATGTGGATGAATACCAAATGGCACTGAACTTAAATGTAAATAATTAAATTCAAACTGCACCAAATTCTTCCTCACCAATATTATTGTTAGCGAATGAAATATACTTTTACCTTTAGTAGTTCAGTGAAACAAACTTAATTCATGTAATACCAAACTTTACTGCCCCTACTTCCACCTTAACCCGGTAGCAGCAGGGATCATGTTTCTTAATGGTCCCTCCAAGCAAGAAAAATGAGAAAAGATCACCCCTCACACAAACCATTTCATAATATATATCAAAGCATTTGTGATCAGATTATGTAACATCTATTTTGGGGGGTTTATGTCATGGCACAAATTGGGCCCGTCGCTGCTACACGGTAAAGCCACAGATTTGGCCCGTCGCTGCTACCGGGTTAATGCTTGCTAAGGTTTAAGGACACAGGGATTGTGCTGTCTGGATACCTTTGTAAATCTCTATAAATCTCTCTCTCTCTCTCTCTCTACCCCCCCCAGCCTCACCCATAGTGGCTGCCCTGTGCTGTCTTCTTCAGGGTGTTGCGACGGAATTTGCTTCTGCCATTCTCGCCACAACCAAAGGACAGCATGTTCAGGAGGGTTGTGACGCGGTCCACCACGCTCGCTGTGTCTCGCCGCAGCTGGGGGAAGGCACGTAGTAAAGGCAGAGAAAACCACCACCTCAACAAGACACTGTTTTTATTATCATGACAAATTATCCAACACATTAGCCATTGAAGTGGTTGAGTGCACCTTTTTTTAAACTACTATTTCCCCGTTTATCTCTAACAAATGTAACTTATCGTTTTCTTGGTTTTCTCATTATTTTTAACATTTTTGTAAAACTCCTTAAACCCTTTTGTGGAAAACATGGCCTCTGTATCGATACCTTTACCTACTTTTTCTGATCAATATTGTCATCTTTAATCACCTGTTCAGCCTCCGACCTCTGCTGTTGTTTTTGTTGTTTCCGTTGCTCTGCTCTTGTCCGTTTGTCTGCAGCTTGTGGCTCCCCATCACCCCCGGCAGCCCTCGGTGTGCTGCCCAGCACTCTTGAGGGGTGCTGCGTCCCCCTCACGCTCCCTCCTTCCCCTGAGGTTGGAAAAGCTATGATGATTCACGAGAGGAAAAGAATGTAGAGAATTAAATTTATGATAGTGTGGATTATCTTGATTCTCTCTCTCTCTCTCTCATACATGCACACAAGAACACATGCATATACGCACACACACACGAACACACAAACGCACGCACAAACACACGCAAAAAAATAATCCAATTGCAGTGTGTAGGGTGTTAAATGGGATGGAGAAAGTGGACAAGGAAGCTCTAATAACATGGGACACAAGAGAATCAAGAAGCCATAGAAGGAAGCTGAAAGAGAAAGCCTGTAGAAGAGACATTAAGAAGAACATCTTTCCACAAAGAGTAGTGGAGGCCTGGAACCGCATGGAAAAAGATGTGATCCATGCAAAGATGATTCATGAAATTTAACCCAGTAGCAGCGGGGATCATGTTTCTTAATGGTCCCTCTAAGCGAGAAAAATGAGAAAAAAGCCCCCCCCCCACACAAACCATTTCATAATATATATCAAAGCATTTGTGATCAGTTTATGTATCATCTATTTTGGGGGGGTTAATTCTTGCCACAAATTTGGCCCGTTGCTGCTACACGGCAAAGTCACAAATTTGGCCCGTCGCTGCTACCGGGTTAAGGTCAAGTTGGATTATAGTAGATATAGAGACAGGCAGCATGAGTGTAACTCCTTTGTCGTATACCACAACTTGGTAAATACACACACACACACACACACACACACACACACACACACACACACACACACACACACTTACCTTGGAGGAAATCAATGAACCTTTCTAGGTCTGAAATTTGTGTCTGAAGTTGAGACACCAATTGCTCTTTCATCTTGAGTGGGTTGATCAGCTGAGGTGCCGCACAAAGAGACAGAGGAGAGGAGAGAGAGAGAGAGAGAGAGAGAGAGAGAGAGAGAGAGAGAGATATTAGTCATTAGTATTGTTGTTAGTCTGTGAATCTGTGATGAAGACCACCATTCCAGTATTAGTGTCACAATGCATAACAGTAAATGTGCAAGGTTAGTTTGGAAAATCTGTATCGTTCCCATCACCACCCACACCACTATAAGGGCTGCCACTGCTATCATCATTTCCACCACTTCTGCTGATTATGTTGTGGTTGCTACTACTACTATTGCTACTACTACTACTACTACTATAATAATAATATCAAAAAGCAAATATAGGGTAGTCCAGTGGCAAGAATATCTCAATGCCCACTCTTTTTGGTTAGTCTTCCACCGCTTGAATTTTGCCGCAATTTTCCCACTCTTTCTATTTTCTATCTCTGCTTTCATGTCTCCAACCCTCCCATGACCCCACTGCATAAGACTTTCTACTTTAGCTCATCCCTATGCTATCTGAGTTCCTTATGCAAGGGTTGACTAGCATCTTCATTCTTTCATCCCTTTCGATGGTAAACTCTGAGATAGGCTTCTTTCACTTGTACTTTTCTTTTTCTTGGACTTAAATACATTCAAGAGGGAAGTATTAAAATCATTCTCTAACCAAATTTTGTTTCCCTTGAGTTGCCTCCTTTACTGAAAAATAATTATCACAGAACTGTTACTGTGCACTAAGCCTGTTTTGGTCACTACTGTGTTATGAGATATTGCCTTCAGCTTCACAACCATTCCCACTTCTGGCAAGATTTCATCATGTCACATTTCCATCAACTTTGTGTGTGCTAACCCCCTACTGCATCCCCTTTCCACTGAGTGACTATAAGCTCATGACAAATAAGTTTCCCATGCATACCCAAGGATATATGGAGACTACAAGAAATCAATGGGCTTGCACATGGTAAGTAGTGGGCTAGTTGTTCACCATCTTCTCTCCCCATGCTTGGCACATGCAACTGACTAAGCCAAGAGTGTATTAGTAAGAGTAAGGTAAAGTTGGGGGCATACTCTAAAGCAGGACGTGGCCTCGGTGCTCATTTCAAGTGCATTGGCCCTTGAGCCCGAAGTTAAGTTAGCAATTTAATATTATTTGGTTAATGGACAAACTCCAACCTGCCGCCACCACCACGAGCACCACCGCTGTTGTCATCACCACCACTACTCACCTCCCTCACACCGCGGTCAACTTGTCGCCGCAGGTCCTCTAGAGTCAGCTGGTCCATTTCGTCCACGTTGAGGTTGAGTCGGTCCTTCAGTTGTTCTGAAAGACAAGATTTATCAGTATGAATACTGCCACTGTTACAAATGTTTTACGGAATGAATATCACTTTTTTTTTTTTTTTTTTTTCAAAGACTTAATGCTTCTGGCAACGCCTTCCAAACTGGTTGATAACAGAAGAAATGTATAGATATTGCTTGCGCAATCCTCTACCTCCTCGTTTCTGACTTTTCCTCAGACACTACAGTTTTTTCATTGAGGCAAAAATACACATGCCTGCAGAAGTGCCCTTTTTCCACGTAAAGTTTCTGCCAGCTGACTCATTAAACATATGATGTCCATATAAATCATTTTATTTGAAATAATTACCAGGTAATGTGAACCAACTAACTCAAGTTTCTCCCTCTGATATATTAATGTCAATTAAAAACATATTGAGTTCAGAGATTATGAAGTAATGTGCATCTGTCTCGATTCTTGATATCAGTCACCCAAGTCAGCAGCAAATTAACATGTATTTGGATGCACACTATGTCATATGTATTTTTTCATATATTTTAACACACAGGGTAAAAAATATAGCAAATACAGTGAGTGGGAGAATAACATGTAATGTTTATACCACTTTTTACAAATCCTTCCTTAGATCTGCTCTTATATCGCACTCTATCTACAATCTGAGTATCACTGTATTCAGGAAGATTCACTGAATGAAAAAAACATTTCATTTTTAAACCGATTCCCTGACTGCTGCAAATATAAATTAGTAACATGTGGTATAAACATTAAATATTTTAAGTTGTGTTTTAGTTGTACAATCACTTTTTAATTTAATGAGGTCAACAAAATTTGTCTATCTTGTGTAACAGATGACCTAAGATAAGATATATGAATATGTTCTAAACCTGCACGAGTGTGTTAGGCATCAGAGTCATCAGACACCTCACCCACCAACAGCCAGGCAGCAGTGACCCTACTTGCTCGGCTAGGAGCTACAAATCCAGCTTGAGTGAATGGACTAGTGAAGATTACAAGCCAGGGGAATAAAAAGCTGGATACAATGATCAAATCAACTGTTTCTGATCCACTTGCGTGCACATGAATAATGATTTGGGATAAAGGGGACCAGCTCCCATATTACACCTTGAACTAGATGCAAAATGCATAAAATAAAGCACCTATGAATGTGCATCCACTGGAAAATTTAAAACAAGTGAAAAGTAATTTGTAAACAAATGAAGAGAGGAGAATATGAGGGGCACTTGAACTTTCCCTTTAAATGCCACTTTATCTTGAAATGATTTTTTTTATTTTTTTATTTATTTATTTTTTTGATGAAAACTATGTCCTATTTTTTTACCGACTGTCATAAATAATGCACCATTCAAAAGAGCTTTGAGATAAAGACTGATGGAATTCATAGGACAAATGATGCAACCCCAAAATCAGTAAGCCACCACCACCACACACTGACCTATGATGACCCGCTGCCGCTCCATGACCTGGGCCTGGGGGGGGCCGCCCTCACCCGTCTCATACACGTACAGCTCCAGGTCATCAAGTTGTTGCTTCAGCTGGGCGATGAGCTCTTTCTGTCTGTTCATTGTGCTCAAGTCCTGCTCTCCCTCGTCTCCTTCCCCTTTGTCTCCTTTGGCCTGCGGATGGTTGTTGGAATATTACCACACTGTTCATTCTGATCCTAAAGCATCAATCCACATTTCTCTTCTGATTTCTCTCCTCAAGCTTTACTTACTACTTGGTGAGGGGTTGGCAGAAGAGGTTCCATTCATTCCTGTCTATACACCATCCACCCTAACTCTGCTCCTTTCACTCTCCTTCTCATGGATATTCTAATACTGTTCTCCCATTTCAAGAGCTTATGAAGACCTTTCCCCTGCATCCAGCTCACTTGCCTTATCCATACAAATTTTTGCCATCCCACTCTCTCCCCTTTATCCAGGAACCAGACAAGTGTGGTATCTTGGACAACTTAGCCATTTCATCTTTCATTCTTTCACTGTTACACCTGATATGCCACCACACCTCATGACTATGCACCTTTTCATTGTTCCCTGCGACTTTTCTCATTTAAAAGGAAACATGACAACAACTTATCTTATCTGATTGGCTCTTATACCTAATCAATATACCAACCTCATATCTATCTTGTGTAGTGTCGTGATAAGTATGGTCATATTATTAGCTTGCAGTATCTTTTCTTACTTAACATTCACTCTCCATTAGATACTAATTTCCTTTTTTCATTTGTTCCCAGGCTATCTCTTGCCCTGTTCTCTGGCTTTCAGAGAATCAAATCTTAGACTTCTTCAAGACTTCCTCTCTTGTAGTACTCTTCTGTCCATAAAGTCACACTCATCCACACTCAGTTCTGCATCTTTACTTCCACCATGCCATGCAGAGCCGAGTAATTGACAATGAAAGATGTACAATTTCCAGCAAGATATCAAAACATCCCCATCCTTTACGGGTTAAATCTCATGCATTTCATTTTTTCACTCATCAGTTTCCTGATCTAAATGAATATGATTTTTTGACATGAAATGCATCTGCTCTCATTCTTTACATTGTTTAGGTCAACGTTAACATGCTGGACTTGCCATCATAATGTTGTGTATTCAGCAATCTGCAGTGTTGCAACATGAGGAGAGGCTTAGCTTTCCTGTAACTAGCAGGCTACGTGCCCTTAGACGCCAGGCTCACAGTACTGCTTCAACACTACTTCCACTCTTCCATTCACATACTTTTTGAGCTAATGCCATCCTTCTCTTATTCTCCTTCCAAAACCATTTACATTACACCAACCTCAGTAGACATTTTATTCTGCAAATACACACACTTCAGCTGCTCTTTATATTACCTAATGCCTCCATTCCCTGAGAGACAACTGGCAAGAGATGAGCAAGACAAGAGGTTCCTAAAGAATCACTGATATCTGACATAATCTAAAAAGAAATATTATAAAATGCTGATAGGTTATGCTACTTTTACATTCCTTACTTTTTTTCTCTCTTTTTTGCAATTAGACTGACTCCCTACTCAGAAATCTGCAAGTTATAATCACTATTATATTATCACAGGCATACTCACGGGTAGACAGACAGTGGTGGGGTTCCTGATGTCAGGAATCCCTCTGTTGGCAAACTCTTCCAGCTGTGTGAGCAAAGCCTCCTTCTGCTCTGGGGAGGCGTCCACAATCTGCTTCAGCCGGAACTGTACCTGTGTGTGGGCGTGGAGGGTGAGGGAAGGGGGAGAGGAAAAACCATGACATTTTGGTCAGTATCATAAGACACTTTCGCCTCTCACATCTACTATTTCTAAAGGTCAAAGAGAGGATCAATTGGGTTCTAATGAGTGTTTCTTTAGGTTCACAGTACAGAAGAAGGGTCAAGGGGTCAACCCACTAACCTCTCACCTCATACTACAAGGTGCATGCATTTTCCCTTTTCAAATTTCTTATTGGTACCGAACAGATACAATCTCTTTTCCATTGACTTAGAAAATAATCTTCATGTGTAGACTTGTTGACTCCACACCCCACTGCCAGCTTATTTACAGGGGTGCTAGACTGACCTCCTGCTGGCGCATAGGTTTGGTGGACTTTGTATTGGCTACTTTACACCACCGATTCATTACTATTGCACTTGCCTTCACAGCCCACCACTTATTACACGAGGTGGGTGGTGGAGGGATATCATGGGGGTGAACTTTGTGCTGCTTACTCTATATAGCAGCTTTTACATGGGTGCAGCTTTCCTAGGGGGCTAAATGTATTCAACTAAACAGATTTGGAGGGTCAATATACACAGATCGCCATCTACATGAGCTTACACTGTAGTTGAGCAGAGATAAAGGATACTCAAACATTTTTAAAGTCTGGCATCAGGTTCTGTAAAGCCTGGTGCACCATCACCCTTTCCTCTGCAGAATGTGAGATAAGGGCTGTGAGGAAACAAGAGTCAGTACACCACCCTCACCCAACCTCTTACCTGGGCAAAGTGTGAGGTGAGGGCCATAAGAGAGTTGCTCAGCTGATCCTGCTCCTCTTCCAGTTGTCTGAGTCGCTCCCTCTCGGCCTCCCCCACTCCCCCATCGCCTCCCTCACAGCTCCTGTCTCGGTGGTACCTGCAAGGAGGGGAGTGGTGAGAAAAGAATTGTTGGAGAGGGAAATACAAATGGAAATAAGAGAATGGGAAAGAATAAGAAAATGAAATGCCAGCAACACAGCACTGACTCTTACCTAACAAACCTGAAAAGTTGCTACTGACTTTTCATGAGCTTGCAATGTCTGTTATTTAAATTTTAGAGAGGCAATTCAGTTTCTTAAGTTTGCTACAGGTTATAATAACTTCTGGTCAGCCATTTGATTTTGTCACAACTTAAGTGAACTTATAAGTTTGACATGGGTTTAATACCCTTAACCCGGTAGCAGTGGGGATCATGTTTCTTAATGGTCCCTCCAAGTGAGAAAAATGAGAAAAAATCACCCCTCACACAAACCATTTCATAATATATATCAAAGCATTTGTGATCAGATTATATATCATCTATTTTTGGGTGTTTATTTCATGGCACAAATTTGGCCTGTCGCTGCTACACGGTAAAGCCACAAATTTGGCCTGTCGCTGCTACACGGTAAAGCCACAAATTTGGCCCGTCGCTGCTACCGGGTTAAGCCAGCCAATTAATTTGCCATGGGTATATATCAAGTTTTTCCTGCCTGTCATTTGATGTCATGCCACATAAGCTTCTCAAACTGCATCTTGACCAATCAGGCAAATAATTAGCTATTTTGTTCAAAGTCTACCATTTGATTCACAAAAAGAAAACCAAGATTCTGAAGTCAGCCTAAATTTTTAACTTGGCCTGAGAACAGTGAAGCTCCATTGACTTACCATTGAGAACAGTGAAGCTTCATTGACTTACCATGAGTCATAGCAGTTTCCATCTTCCTCCTGGTCATCAGGAGCGCCCAGCGGCGGCCAGCGTTCACCCGTGGGGCGCCCCTCGCCGTCCCACCAGTCATCCTCGGCCTCCATGCCCACCCGTCCCGCACCACTCAAGCCCCCATCTGACAGGCTGCCGTCACTCTTGCATTTGTGTGCTGCTGTTGTTGTCGATGTTTTGTCAAGTGTCATTCCATCCTCACCAATCATGTCGCTGCTCAGATCATCTCGGTCAATCACGTGGTTGCCTAGATGTTTTCGGCCAATCATTTTGCTGTCTGGATCCTCTTGGCCAATCACATGTTTATTTGTCTCTTGTTGGTCACTGAGGTGGCTGCCCAGACTGTCTTGGCCCTTCAGATCACCTCCCAAACCATCAGGCTCCCAGGCATTAAGGCGAGTCCTTCTTTCTGCATCCATGTTCCTGTTGTTCTGGTTGGGCCAATCTGTCAAGTCTGCTTCCTTCAGTGGCCTGTCAGGTTCATCAGAATACCTGGAGCCCCCCCGCCCCCCCCTGGTGAAGTCTGGGCAGTCAGGGACATCAGGGCATGAGAGGGGGAGGTCCTCGGGCACGTCATAACGACTGTGTGTCTTGATCATGTCCAGGACGAGGTCATCAGCTGCCATGTCTGTGGTGGGAAGACGATTAATTTGGTGAGACAGACTGCAGGATTGCCATTTTTCTCTGGGCCTGAGACAAGGTAGGTGCAAATCAAAATACATAGTGATAAATGCAAGCAACAAGCTGCCCCAGAAGTAAAAGAGATGGAAAAGACACTGGTCAAATTCAATACCAAAGGGTGTCCTACCTTCTGATAAATATACATCTCCAATGTGTGATAATTATACCTGGAACTCCCCTGAGAGTTTGATTAGTAACTTACTAACTTTGTTTTCTAAAAAGTCAATAATAATATATTGATCCTTGAGCAAACATATCCGATTTAAATGGTTATGTATTCTATAACCACGTCCAATAAATTTATGGAGAACCTAACATAACTTTCTTGGTCTTATCTGTTTCCCTTGTTATATCTTTCTCCAGCAGAACCTCCACCTCCTCTACCACCCCTTGACTCATTTCCTCAGTCTCGCTGGCTAACGTTCAAACATCCTGTACACACTCTCCCATCCACTCTCCTCTTATCACAAAATTTCTGAGAAATCTCGTCACCACAGCTTGAATCCTTAACCTCAGGCTCTGGTTCCATTTTGATATCTTACTTGCATAATTACAGTTATATATCTATACTTCTGTTTCCAGAATCATTTCATGCACATCTCTCTTCCACAACACTACATTTGCCCATTAAAAGCTCCTTGAATGTGTTTTTAACCCCTTGACTGCAGATTTCCTGCAAGAAGATATCACCAAGCTACATGAATGGAACAATAAGTGGCTGCTATAATTCAATGAAGAAAAATGTATTCATGCACCTTGCGAGAGGATATCCAGCATACCAATACCACATGGGAAACACTCCACTATCTACCACAGAGGCAGATAAAGACCTGAGACTATATGTTACAAGGCTACCAGTGAAAGCCAAATCCAAGCCAACTGCAGCAGACAAATTAAGTTCATCTTTTCCAATGAATAAGTGAGATAAGCTTTGCACTGCAGCAATGTTGTCAGAGGCAGCGGAGAAGGCCATAGGTATCTCCATATTCCCTGAACATGAAATGCCTTTTTACCCCTGATAGTGAACTCCTCCGTAACATAGAGATGTTGGAGGCAAAAATTAGGTTTAAGTATTATAAGTATAGATATGTGCCGCCGGAAACCCAGGCAGCAACAGTTTCCGGCGGTACTTATATCTATACGTACTTATAATACTTAAACCTAATTTTTGCCTCCTACATCTCTATTTTCCGTCCTTATTTTAATCCTGGCATTACAAAGACACTTCTTACTCAATGAGCATTGGTGTTCTGTTCACAATCAGGGATCACCGAGAAAAAAAGACATTTTATATTTATTGGGATAACATTGGGATGACTAGGATAAAAAGACACCTAGCGCTTATTGAGGTAACAAGACACCTAGCGCTTATTGAGGTAAAAAAGGTAAAGATTCGTTTTTGGTCCATGCCAGTATCTCATAATCTACTTTATGAAACATCACTATCTCTTCATATATCTTTTCTACAAACCTTCAACAGTCATGGAAACGCTTTGAAAATCCAATTCAAGGACTTTTTTTTTACTCCTGAAAATAGGGGATAATGTTTACGAAAGCGCGTTGCCTCCTCTGGCGGTGGCCGCGGCCAGCAAGCCGTAAAATAGCTCGCAGAGGGTTTAGGGTCGGAGAGCATATTTAAACTACTCCAACCGAACTTTACGACCTACTAATGGGGGGGCTGCGCCCCCCTCAACCCCCCCCCACATGTATATGTGACTTATTTCAGCGAGGAGGTATTTCACGCAACACCGGCTGCAGCGTCGCCGCCAGAGGAGGTGACGCGCTTTCATAAACATTATCCCCTATTTTCAAGAGTAAATAAAAGTCCTTGAATTGGATTTTCAAAGCGTTTCCATGACTGTTGAAGGTTTGTAGAAAAGACATATGAAGAGATAGTGATGTTTCATAAGGTAGGTAATGAGATACTGGCACGGACCTAAAACAAATCTTAACCTAAAAAGACACCTTCCGTATATTGAGGTACCACTGGGGTAAAATGACATGCCCAGGAAAATTCAAGCTCAGCAGATGTAACATGATACTTTCCCACCCTATCACTGCCTCTCTCTTCCACTTCCTTGCCCTTCCTTCCTTTCTCCTTTCTCTAACCGCTGAATGTTACATGCCAGATTTTCTCATGTAAACCGTTGATACACTCACCCAAGTACTGACGGCTGCCTGGACACCCACACACACACACACACACAATTAAAACACCCACACACAGACACATAGCAACACACACACACACACACACACACAAAGAACAAATAAAACACCCACACAGACACATAGCAACACACACACACACACACACACACACACACACAAATAAAACACACAGACACATAGCAACACACACAAACAAATAAAACACCCACACACAGACACAGCAACACAAAAAATAAAAAAAAACACCCCCAGACACACACACACACACACACACACACACACACAGAACAAGCCCAAAGCCCCCTACAGACCAAGATAAACACCTGTCCTTCACCAATAACCGAGAAATAAGGTCAAAACACAGCCACGTTGGTCACCCCTGTGCGTGGGCGGGGTGACGTAGGGACTGTTCACACCTCACTCCACCCTTATCTCTTATCTCCCGGGCCGTTATCGGGTTTAAGGAGGTGGACAAGTATGTGTTATCGCCCCCGTGTCGTGTTACAGGGAGGGTTGTCTCACCTGACGGGAAGGGGAGAGGAAAATAGAGGCGGCCACTACCAGGTGTTAGTGAAGAGCCATGGTGGTCTGCTGGCTGAGTGGTAAGGGTGGGCAGGCACCGGTAGTAATGGTACCGGCTGAACAGTACGGTACCGGTACCAGAGTTCGGTACCGGTACCAGACTTCGGTACCGGTACCAATACTGACCAGCCACTCACGTTCCCCCGCTTTGTTGCCAGATCTACCGAAATCTAATGAGATTTTCAGAAATTTTGATCTCAGAAATAATTTATCAATCTCATGAATAATTTGTACATTGCTTTTCAAATTTTCACCAAATAGTTATAAAAAAATACTGATATAATGCTTTTCAACTTAATTTTATCTACATAACATATCACAAGAACCACTACGTATATATATTAAAGTGCGTCTGCCGAATTTTTACCTACCTACTGAATTTTCTCGCAATAATCTACTGAAATTTCCTCTGCACTATCTGGCAACACTGTCCAGGGTGAGCCTCTCATATCTCACTCTTGGAAGGGGGGGGGGGGCATATACCTCTTTGGCCGACTGGTGAAGGAGCGGCTTTCCCGTCTCGCTGGTCGCGGGTTCGATCCCCGGCGCCGGCAAAACCTTTGATTCCTTGTCTGGATCAATTTCTCGTGTGTTTCGTTACACGCTGAATTGTGTTGGAGTAAAGAAAAAATTCTGGTATTTTATTCATCACCGCTGATTATTTATAATAAAGATCAGTGTTCCTCATGCACACGACTTATTTCTGCGAGGAGGTATTTCTCGCAACACCGCTGTGCCAGCCGCCTCCTACTTCAACCTGTCCTTTCATGCACTCAGTGCAAAATTGCCGGATCGTCGTACTCACCAGCAGGAGTGTGCTTGAGGCAAAGCAAGTATAGAGACTCGATCTATACTTGCCTTGGCTTGAGGCTCTGAAAGAAAAAGGCCTAGAAGGGGGGCGTGAATGGTATAAATTCTTGAGGGGTGAGAGTGTGACTGACTGAAAACGTGGAGTGCCTGAAAGTAAATGGTGAGGATATCAGGGACACAGATAGAATGAAAGAGTGTATGAAAGGTTTCTGGGAAGAAATTGGAGGGTTGGGTGAAGTTTTTGAGGTGAGAAAGGGATGTGTAACGCTTGAGAGGAAGGATGCGGATGACCTGAATGAGAGAATTAGCAGAGAGGAAGTCGAGGTATGTTTGAAGAAGCAGAAGAATTGCAAGGCAGCAGGGCTGGATCAGATCCCGTATGAATTGTATGAGAATGGAGGTGAGGTGGTGATAGACAGGATGACTGAGCTGTTCAACTGTGTATGGGAGAATGAGAGAGTGCTTCGATCGGGAATGGAACGAATGCAGATCGTGACTGATACACAATTAAGGGAGAACATAAGAGTAAGAAAGAGCTGAAGAATTATAGGCCGATAGCCCTGGTGAATACGGTGGGAAAGATTTTCTGTGCTGTGTTGAATGAAAGTGGATTGAAAGAGAGAGAGTGCTGGGTGAGGAGCAGAATGGTTTTCGCACAGACAGGAGGGCAGAGGACAATTAATATGTATGTGGTAAATGAGATGATAGAGAGGAAAAAGAGGAATGGAAGTCCGTTGTATCTTGGGTTCTTGATATTAAGAAAGCGTATCGAGTAAACAGGCAATAACACGTGGTAAAAAATTTCATTACGAAGTCATTAATTCATTGAAATTTTCAATGCCCTAACTACTAGTTTTTTTTTTATTCGTTTATGGGGAAAAAAACACTCGTTACCTGTTTCCATATTTCGTACAAAACAACTGTTTTTCGCATTATTTGACTGTTACATCCTTTATATAGTATGTATATGTGTTTGCTTGCAAAGTAATTTTTCATTGGATTGGGAAATAGCAAATGTTGGTTATCACTAAAATAAATTAGGAAAATGTATGTTCGTTTGATATATTTTTCATGGTTACCCATTAATATTAGTAGTTTTCTGTTTTACAACCTTAAAGAAAACGGAACCAAATTGCTGCCTTTGTCAGTCGCCCAAAGATTTCAGTGTGGTTAACACTGTGACTCACTCAACTCATTCACAATTGCAGTTCTCAAAATGGTGACGTGTGGGGTTTGGATTTTACATACGTGTAGCCTACTAGTTTGTTAGTGATTGATTGATAGTTTTTAGTTGAATGTTCTTTAGTAACTCATCAAACTGATTCCTTTTCTGTTTCAAATCTTAGATTTAGAATATGGATAATTATTTTAATGGGTAACCATGAAAAATATATAAAACGAACATACTTTATCCTCATTTATTTTAGTGATAACCAACATTTGCTATTTCCCAATCCACTGAAAAATTACTTTGCAAGCAAACACATGTCATACATACTATATAAAGGATGTAACAGTCGAATAACGCGAAAAACTGTTTTGTACGATATATGGAGACAGATAACGAGTGTTTCTTTCCCATAAACGAATAAATAACTAGTAGTTAGGGCATTGAAAATTTCAATAAATTGATAACTTCGTAATGAAATGTTTTACCACGTGCTGCTGCCACTCAGCGAGCACTGATGCCGAATTTTTACATATATGCCTCGGCCCGAGGGAATCTTAAGATGGCGGCTGCGGGCCAGGGTAGAACAGAGAAAGCCAATCCAGTTATAATAGAGATCAGTGTTTGTAACAGATTACTCTTCATTAATAAGAGAAAATTAACATAGTGAACTTTTCTGACTCCAATCGAATAAACATTGCATAAAGAAAAATAAATACTTACGTTCACCACCTCGATGCTCAAAAATTTGTGAGTAGACTTTTTATGTTGCACGCACCAATAACAGTAGATGTTGTAAGCTTTCCAATACTGCAATCATAATTTTTATATGACCATAGTTTTTGAGAATATGGAGGAAAACTGAAGCACACATTGGAAAATGTTTTGTAAGTATATATTTATTCCTATTATTACTTCAAATCTACCCATGTGAGTTGACAATTAGTTTATTTTGAAGGCCTAGCTGACCTGGACCTGTCATTAATCAAACTATGACGCAATTCTGTCAAAAACTTTATTTTTTGGCGAATTTTTAAAAGTTTATTGATGTAATTCGTGACAAAGGCCGAGTTGTAGACAATTATATTTTGAAGCGATGCACGTACGTCACGGTGCATGAGAAGGTTAAGACCAAGGATTCTATAGTATATCTTCTCTAGACTCCTTGTTTAAGACCATCTTAAGCACAAAACAAAGAAATGGAACAGATCTCCTTCCCCCACCACCCCAAACACATAACGGCTACAAACATCCATCCATTAAGCCACCATCCTACAATTCTCTCTCTCTCTCTCTCTCTCTCTCTCTCTCTCTCTCTCTCTCTGTAATGCCCAGTGGTTACAGTAATGCCTGTCAGAGCTGAGGAGGCTAACACATTTCACACATGGTTACAACCTGATCATAGACATTTATTAAGGAATGACTTACAGGAAAATGTAAAATTGTTGTTCTAATACATTTCCTTAGTTTCATCAGGTGGTTCCTATGCCAATTTTTATCTACAAAAGTAAAAACATCGCGCTGAACCAAATTCGTGTAGTTTAAACTCGCATAAAATAATACGTACCTGTAATTATAAACGTGGAAATCATCAAACAAAAAAAGTGAAGGGAAGGCCGGTGGACAGCACGAATCGCTGCGCTGATGGTGCAAGAATGCAGCGAGAAATTGAACAATACATTGTATCAAATATTCATGTTAGGTACACAAAGTTATACTGGATGTTAAAAAAAAAAAATAAATAAACAAATAAAATATTAAGAAAACAACCAGTCACCTTTATAATGTTGTGGTGGTGGTGGTGATGATGATGTGGTGATGGTAATAATAATAATAACAATAATAATATACAGTTTATTTAGGAATAAGCAGCTCGAGAGCTGAAAATATACATATTATATGGGGAGCTAATTCTAAAATTACAAACTTAAAATCAACTTAAAAGTAAAGTGTCTATGTGATGAGGATTTTCACTACTGTTGGTATTGCACTTTTCTTGTATCTGTCTGTGTGCGCATGTAAAAGGAGCAGCTTGTTGTGGTGTCGGACATTGTGGCAGGGAGAGGGAGCTACCGGGGGGAGCAGAGGAGTTTGGTGGCGAACTGCTGGAAATGTTGGTGGGGGGCCTGAAGGGTGGTGAGGTGCAGGGCGGGGAGGGCCTCCTGGTAGGTGGTGTAGCCGGTCCCCTTTTTTGCACCCGCTCGAGTTGATGGCGTTGAGTGACGTTGAAGGAAGATGACCAAGCTGGGGACGTGTACGTGAGCCGAGGGAGTATGAAGGTGGAGTACACACTCACCAGCTCACACACTGGTGTCCCCAGCTTCTTCAATCTTTGGAGGAGGTGTAGCCGGTATATGACTGACGTTATGAGTGAGCTGACGTGTTGGCCCCACGTCAGTTTGTTGTCAATGGTGAGGCCGAGAAACTTGACAGACTGAACCACCTGGAGGGGACGGCTGTCTATGGAGACACAGGGAGGGAGGAAGGTGTCTGAGGAGGTGTGGATGTGCATTACTGTAGTCTTGTTGGTGTTGAGGGTGACTTTGTTGTCAGTGGTCCAAGTGTGGAGGAGGTCAAGGAGGAGCTGGAGATGGCTGTAATCCGGGTTGTCGTTGTTGATGGTGGTGGCAAGGGTGGTGTCGTCCACGTATTTCCACCAAGCACTGGTGTCCATCATGGCGTTGTTTATAAGCATCAGGAAGCATCCCATCCTGGTCCCCTGGGGGACTGCACAGGTGAGGTGCTGAGGGGGGGGGAGGTTGCTCCCTGATGTCTCATGACCTGACTCCTGTGGGAGAGGAAGTTAGAGAGCCAGGACACCAGGCTGGGGTGAAGCTGGATGTTAAAGGCTTTGGTGATGACGGTGGTGTGGTGACCGAGGTCGAAGGCTTTCTGGAAGTCTATGAAGGTGAGGGCCACTGAAGTTTTTCTTTTTTCAAGGTTTCTGTAGATATAATCAAGGTTAATGAGGCAGTGAGCGGTGGAGGAGGACTTGATGTTCCCAAACTGCTGTTGGTCCATGAGGGGGGCGAGGTGAGTATAGGCCCATCTAAAGATGAAGCCTTCACAGAACAGGCTGGGGATCGGGGTGATGGCAATGGACCTGTAGTCACTGAGGGACTGAGGTGTGCTTGTTTTCGGGATGGGGGACAGGGGTGGTAGTGGTGGTTACGGTGGTGGTGGTTATGGTGGTGGTGGTGGTGGTGGTGGTGGTGGTGGTTATGGTGGTGGTGCAGGCCTACACTTACAACACCTCACCACAGTCCACAGTCACCTCCGCAATGTTGCTGTGATGGTGGTGGTGGTGCACACCATTACCTTCACAAACGGCACCACAGTCTACCACAGTCACTTCCTCAATGTTGCTGTGATGGAGGTCGTGGTGGTGGTAGTGGTGGTGGTGCAGGCCATTACCCTCACAACACCACACCACAGTCCACCACAGTCACCTCCTTAATGTTGCCAAGCTGGGATGCCTCAATCAGCACGGGCAGTCCTTCCACCACCTCACCAAAGACACAAGGCGACACACGGCCTATCTTTGTGAAGATGGCAAACAAACCTCTCATTCGGGTATCGTCTTGCACCCTCATCCCACTCACATCCCCCGGCTGACCTGACCTCCGGTACTCACCATAATTCTGGTCTGGCAGATGCATGGATGAGCCCGTCCCATCATTTTTCTTATAGCCCCCGGCAATCACACACTCTCCTGGCCCCCCCTTCCTCACCCCCCCTAGCAAGCAGGTGTTGCGGTAGGAGTGGCCACACTGCCCCGTGCACAGCAACAGAACACATCTGCCCAGCGCGGTGTTGGGGTTCAGACGAATTTGGACCCGCCGTGTTACGCTGCCCGGCATGGACAGGTCCAGGAACACAGTGCAGGGGGGGTAGGACGGCACGACCTCACTCACCTGTAAACACATAACACAACAGGTGATGTAGCATGTACACACACACACACACACACACACACACACACACACACACACACACACACACACACATGTAGTGCAGCGACGGCCTGATGAATGAGCCTCCCATAACCCACTTACCCAGTGGGTTATGGGCCTGCTCATCAGGCCACACACACACAAATCGATAAACTGAAAATGGATGAAACCACACATGAGGACCCAGTAGAGATGGCAGAGGTGATGAATAACAGCTTCCATAGTTTTCACAAAAGAATAATTTGTACAACCCCCGGGCCAGGAAAGAGGAAGGGTTATGCAAGAAATACAGGAGGTCAAGGAAAGTTTGGACAAGCTGGATGTGAGAAAGGCGACAGGGCCGGATGGAGTATCAGGGTGGATCTTGAAAGAATGTAGTGAGCAACTTGCAGAGAAACTGCACTCCATAATGAGTGCCTCCCTGAGTGAAGGAAAGGTTCCGCAAGACTGGAAGAGAGCAAACATAGTACCGATTTTTAAGGGAGGCAAGAAAGAGGACAAATTAAATTACAGACCGGTATCACTCACTAGTGTGGTTGCGAAGATATGTGAGAGACTGGTTAAAAACAGGTGGTTGTATTTCTTAGAAAGTGAGAAAATTATCTTGGATTGCAAGTTTGGATTCAGGAGAGGGAGATCTTGCGCCACCAACTTGTTGTGTTACTACTCAAGGGTGACAGATTTAATACAGGGGAGAGAAGGCTGGGCAGATGGAGTGTACCTGAATTTGAAAAAAGCATTCGACAAAGTACTGCACAGAAGACTAATTTGGAAGATTAAAAATATGGGTAGAGTGGGTGATGGACTGATTAACCCTTTCCATCTGTGACGCAGACGTCGGCGTCACAGTACGGAAAAGGTCAAGAGGAAATAGAAGAGGATTAATCCTCTTCTAAACCTCTCAATCCTCCTCTAAATTCCTCTTCCATTTCCTCTTAAGAGGTTTAGAAGAGGAATAAGAGGAAATGGAAGAGGATTAAGAGGTTTAGAAGAGGACTAACCCTTTCCATACGGTGATGCCGTCGGACGCCGATGTCGGCGTCGCCGGAGTGAAGGGGTTAAGTGGCTGGAGGACTTCCCAACTAACAGGGAAATGGGGACGATAATCGGAGACAAGGTTTCCAACTGGTGCCCTGTGATGAATGGAGTCCCACAGGGTTCGGTATTGGCACCAATAATGTTTGCTGTTTATATAATTGATATGGTGGACAGAGTGTCCAGCTATGTGAGTTTGCTTGCAGATGATGCAAAACTATCGAGACGAGTGAATAATGTGAAAGACTGTCAGGCATTGCAAAGGGACCTGGATAGATTATGGGAGTGGAGTGGTACATGGCAGATGGAGTTCAACCTTGGGAAATGTAAAAAAATGGAGTTTGGTAGGAGTGGCAGAAGATGTGAATATGATTATAAGATGGAAAGCGAGATAATATGCAAAGGAGTGGAGGAAAAAGATTTGGGAGTGACTCTCAGAGAACTTGTCATCAGACAAACACATCAACAGGATAACGGGACAAACTCTGAATTTGCTGAGGAACATAAGGACGGCATTTGTATACTTGGATGGGGAGATGATGAAGAAAATAATAGTCACAATGATAAGGCCAAGGTTAGAGTATGCAGCAGTGGTCTGGTCTCCTCACGAAAAGAAGAACATAAGGAAGCTGGAAAGAGTGCAGAGAGTGGCAGCAAAGATGGTACCAGAACTTTGAGATCAAACTTATGAAGAGACTCAATAGCATGGGGCTCACAACCCTGGAGAGAAGAAGAGAAAGAGATCTGATAGCGGTGTACAGGCTGGCGAGCGGAGTGGAGCATTTAGACAGAGAGGACCTGTGAGTGTGGAACGAGAGAGAAACAAGAGGACATGGAAAGAAGTTGAGGGCGACCACATGCAGGAGAGATGTGAAAAAGTTTAGCTTCCCAAACAGAAGCATTGAGCGATGGAATAGACTAAAGGACGAGGTGGTTTGTGCAAGAAACATTCATCATTTTAAGGAAAAGTTGGATAAGAGTGGATATGGAGACGGGACAGCGCGAGCGTAGCTCTTTTCCCGTATGTCACAGCTAGGAAAACACAACTAGGTAAATACACCACATGGAACATAAAGGTAAAAAATAAAAAAATAAATAAAACAGGGGGAAAAACAACAAAACTAAGGAAAAACAACAAAGATGGAAATTTTAGTAGCAGAAAATGTCAACCTATGGGAGGTTCTAGAATAGCAGAGGAAGGAAAACCAGGAAAAAGCTGTGAACTACCACATTTGACGGCTTATATGACGCACTTTTTTCCATAGCTGGGTGTTATCGCGATACTTTATCACAGATAACAAAATCAGGTTATCGGCCATCCACTACTTATTTAAATATATATCGGTATCTTCGTTACTTTTGTAACCAAACTAGCGATAATCGATACTTTTTTTCCGCCTCTCAGAAAAAAAAAAAAAAAAAAAACCATCGTCTCCCTACTGCGCATGCGTGGCCCGGGCGCCCGGTGTTGTATGAAAAAAACTTCGGGGTATGAAATATCTTTGGTGAAGAGATTTCATACTTAGGTCATCATCATTAAAACACAAGGTTATTTCTTTATGTTACTCAAAAATCAATATATCAAAGAGAAAAATCATTAAACTTTGCCCAAAAAATGATTATTCATTGACTCAAATTTGATATTCCATATTCGTTTGTGAGCATGCCATGGCACTAAAGGCACCCGGTGTTGTGTTATTTGGTGTTCCATCGTCAAAAGTTGGCGCTTTTGTTTACAAACACTGGTCTCTTAGAACTCAAGATGTTCAGACCAGTAGCCGCAGTCTCACAAAGCTTTTCAACACATTAAGAGTTGCTGGAAGGCTGAATCAGACATACAGTACCCCCATCCTCGCTGTTTCTAGAGCGACACTCTGTACATATAAATACAACTCGTACAGAGTGTCGTTCTAGAAACAGCGGGGATGGTGGTGGTGGTACTGTATGTAGGATTAAGCCTTTCAGCAACTCTTAATTATAGTTAAAAAGCTTTGTGAGAGTGTACAGGTCTACGCTTGCTGGTCTGAGCATGCACAGTTCACGAGAGAGCAGTGTTTGTAAACGAAAGCGCCAGCTTTTGATGGTGGGGACGCCAAATAACACAACACAGGTTGAGGCGTTTCTAGTATTACCGTCCATAGGTACGTGTCAACATGTCGTTTTCAGGTTTTGTAAGTTTTCTAAAATACAGATAATGAAAATTTGAATTCATCCATGTTTTTCTATTTGAAATATCAATATAGTATCGTTATCGCCTATCGGACTTATGGATTTATATCGGGTATCGGTTATCGCCTATATTTGTGTCTCTAGTTAACGAATATCGGTTATCACCAATAAGGTTTTTCATTATCAGTTATCGGTTATCGGAAATAAGGTTTTCTGCTATTGTGCCCACTATGCTTTTCCCCCAAAAAAATGTCCTTGAAAATCACCCTGCATCTTATAAGGTCAAGGTTCAACTTTTGGTTACTGGCTATTGAAGTGTTAGTGCAGCGGTGGCGCTTAAATTAAACTGCAAACCTCTCAGCAAACGTAAACAAGGTGACGATTGCTTTTACACCAACAACAGCAACTCTTTTCTAAAGTAGCAATGTAGTATAACATTAGTACTTACAGCTACTTCAAATAAATGACATCAGTCAGAAAGAAAATTAAGTGACAACACTTAACCATGCTTGTACCTAAGCAAACCAGCAGATGGCTGTACACCAAACCAGACCACACACACGACACACTACATTTCCTTAGGAGCCAGGGATCATTGAGGTAAGACAGACCTTCTTCATAAAACTGTTAAACTTTGTTTGATTGACAAACAATATATAGTAGTGGGTCTTTTTTTCCTTAACATTTGATATTGTCCTTTAGCTGCTGGAAAAAATCAGTGCACAAGTATCGGTATCGGTATTGGTATCGGTCAAATATTGGGGTATCAGAATTGGTATTGGTATCGGTCAAATATTGGGGTATCGGTATCAGTATTGGTATCGGTCAAATATTGGATAAAATTGATGAGATAATGAGAAGATAGGTTATTAATATAATTCAATATTTATAAGTGCCTGTTTCTACATTTTGCGCTAGTCTTTTAACATTCTTACTTTCCATACGTGTTCAACAAACTTGAAGCACATTCAAATTTGAAATTTCACACTTCCTTATGTTGTAAAAATGTAATAGAATATTACAACAACTAGAATTATGATGTAGAATAATAATAAAAAAAATGTGATGCACAAACTTCATACCCGTTACCCCTCTGACATTGTCGCTGTCTCCGCCATATTTGTTTACATCTCAAAGCAGTGCCCTCGAGTCTCTGAGACGGACCAATTCTGGTAGGTCCCAGCAAATATTAAGGGTTTTAAACGTAAAGTATTGGGATTTAATAAGGACCTGAATACATGTGAAATTTTAAAAATGACCTGATAGTGGGGAGGACCACGAATGTCAGGCGAAAAATCTTCACCTGACACTCATAGGTCAAACCCGTTTATTATATTCTTTTTTCAAATGCCTGCCAAAATTGGGGGAGGGGGGGGGGTGTCTTATAAGCCTATGCGTCTTTTAAGCCATCAAATATGGTAGGTATTTAAAGTTTTGAAAACAAAGGTTGCACTGGATGCAGCAGACAAGGTGTGATAACTCCTGGGCCAGTGGAAAAACAAATGTTGACAAGAATGGAGAGGCAAAGAGTACTGGCTGAGGACGTGGCATGCAGTCTTGGAGGGCGACCCCCTGGCACAGGAAGAGAAGAGACTCTTGGCTTGGGAAGACTTGTGGAGGAAGGCACGAGGCCACTGAGAGTTAAGCTTCAGACACAGATCATGGTGAATGATATAGTGGACACTAGTTTTACCATTATGACTAAATGACATGATTAATTACAATTGAATGATATGACTAAATGATGGACACTATTCTTATTATGATTACCATTACTGTTGTTCTGCAGAGCTGAAAGAAGCCTTCTGGGTCATGCTGGGGCTGCTTAGCTGCCCTAACCTTGTGTGTGTACTGCACTGTCACTGCTGACAGCACATTCCTTCCTGCACACTGTACAGCATGCACCTACTGACCTAGTGACCTGCATGTTTCCTGTACTGTCAAGCTGACAGCATGTACTCCCTGCCCTACAGTGATCTGCGTGTTTCCTGTACTGTCAAGCTGACAGCATGTACTCCCTGCCCTACAGTGATCTGCGTGTTTCCTGTACTGTCAAGCTTACAGCATGTACTCCCTGCCCTACAGTGACCTGCATGTTTCCTGTACTGTCAAGCTGACAGCATGTACTCCCTGCCCTACAGTGACCTGCATGTTTCCTGTACTGTCAAGCTGACAGCATGTACTCCCTGCCCTACAGTGACCTTAATGTTTCCTGTACTGTCAAGCTGACAGCATGTGCTCCCTGCCCTACAGTGACCTGCGTGTTTATTGTACAGTCGCGATATGAAGTGATGTCGCCGTGTACGTTTATTTTCGATCACGCAAGTATTGTTATATATTTTCAAGAGTACCATTATTTTCCTGTATCTTCATCATAACTTAACTAAATATATTTTACAAGCTAGAAAAAAATAGAAAAGAAATATTCAGTGATGTCTTACGAAGGGTTGTCGAAATATTTTGACACAAAATGTTTTCATTCAGCAAGGAACAAGTCAAATGAAGTCCAAATATCAACATATTACTCAAACAAAGTAAAATAATCTTTTCATGATCATTGTTGACAACAATAAATCTAACATATGCACAATATATAGGACATGCATAATTAGTCGATATCCTTAACTAGGATGGCGTAATTTATTTAATTTATACTCTCGTTTGATGATGACGTCATCGCCCGCGCACCATTTTACTATACCTATTATTCAGCCCTGACTCTCTTTGCCTTTCGGGGTCAACATAACGATAACAAAAGCTTTCCGTGGACTTCCAATGCATGACAGTGAACAAGGGAAGATGCCCACAGCCTATAACTACCGAGGGACAGTCGGAGATGGAAAAATAAGAATAAATAGCTTCAGAATAGTCATGTTTTGTAACTCCAAGCTCACTCTTTGCCACCAATTGCAAGCATCATTGCCTTTCTTGGTCAATATATCGATGACAAAAGCTTCATGTAGACTTCTAATCCTTGGAGGTGATCAACAGAACATGTCCACAGCTTATAAGTGCCATAGAATAATCGAGGAAGGTGGGGAAATAAGAATATATGGCTTTGAAATGGAGGTGGTGGTCGTGGTTACGGGCGGGTAATCGCAGCGTTGCCAAACATTAGGCTATGGTCGAGTGTTCGTAGAGGCGTCCGGAATTTTGATAGTTCAGATATGGCAACCCTACCTATGAAAGCATTCTTCATTCATCATCGTTACTGAGCAATGTTACTATGTATTTCAGTGCCCATGCTTATGATAAGAAGCCATCATAGTGAATAAAAGGTGTTTAATGTGAAACCTTATTATTTGATCGTTTCTTAATCAATAAAATGCACAGTAATGCCAGTAACTGTCCATTCGCTTTGTGTCATACTGTGCGTGTGTATTAATAACTGCAGAAGACAGTTCATGGAATGACCCAGAAAAAAAAAAAAAAATATATATATATATATATATATATTTATATATATATATATATATATATATATATATATATATATATATATATATATATATATATTGCCTAAATCTTAACAACATATAACAACAGTTTTGCAAAGATAAGCACATGACGTGAGCTAAATTATTTCAAGGTTGTCTTCAATACTGAAGACAACACATGACATTCGCAGTCGCATTTTTTAAAACAAATGAATGTATAATTGTAATTCAGGTACTACTATGTTATTTTACCGTGTTTTACATCACAACGTATTATAGATTATCATTAAAAGGGAACATTATAGCGTAAACAATAAATACACATAATTTCCGTTACCTTCAAATGCTCACGTACGAAACATTTTGAGAGCGGTGACATCACTTCAAATCGCAACTGTACTGTCAAACTAGGGATGTACCGATGTATCGGTATCGGTGGTATCGGTGCATTTTAACCCTTAGATTACGGCGATCGTATATATAAGTGCACTACCACACGCCCCACCCGTACGGGGATCATGTATATAATCATCACACTACCCTCCCTATGTTTCAAATATACTGCCAGTTCTTGACTCAGAAGAATGGTGGAGGCATCTGGCATCCTTACACACTCTCATTCATCTTCAGCGCGCAGCCTACCAAAGGCCACAGATCTTTTTCCACTTTTGTTCGGAATACATCTGTCATGTCTCGTGACGCGTCAAGCAGTTCCTCTGCTCCAGGCGGAAGTAGAGTGCAGGCGAATTAAAGTGACAGTGACTCTGATGACTGCTATGGTAGTGACATTGGCAGAGGAGGGAGGGGCAAGGGGGGGGGGGAGAGAGAGAGAGAGAGAGAGAGAGAGAGAGAGAGAGAGAGAGAGAGAGAGAGAGAGAGAGAGAGAGAGAGTGTGTGGGGGTGCTTCCACGCGACGCGTCACGGCCACAAGAAAATGCGCAATATTTTCGGCTGTCATAACTTTTTTATTATTATTAGGAGAGAAGTTTTATTACACCACCATATATGCTAGATGAATATACAATTATTGGAAAGAAGAAAGACACCATTTCCACCTCTTTTAAATGCCTACATTTTCCCCGTGCACAGCATCCAGAGATATATATCGCCACCCATACTCTAAGGGTTAAGAGTATCGGTATCGACTGATTTTCTGCCGATACTACCGATACCTGAAGGAGTTTTGTACGTCACATGTCACTCGTTGCAAATAATTTTGTTCAACAGAAATTGGATTTTCTAAATTGTTGAAAAAATATCAGAAAAGTGTAATTATCTAGTATCATGATACTACATAGTCTGGAATTTCCCACAATTTAATTTTCATCACTTTAAACAATAAGATTCATATCACTTTGATTACAAGTATATAATACTTAATATACAGTATAGCCTTTGCTACCGCGGACGCATATAATACAGGTTTAGTACTACTAGCTTCGGCACGGGATTGGCGGAGCCCCTCCACTCGCCTCATTTGCCTGCCTCAGTCAGTCAGATGGTCGCCCCGCAATGGGGAACGCTGCCAGGGTCTGGGGATTTCTTCACAGCCTTCACAATCTTCATGACTATGGACACTTTTTATCAGGCCAACACTGATTACTTTTTTTTTTTCCTTCCCTTTTATGGTGGAACAACTAGTGGGTCTTTTTTTTCCTTAACATTTGATATTGTCCTTTAGCTGCTGGAATTGTTGTATGAAAAAATCAGTGCACAAGTATCAGTATCGGTATTGGTATCGGTCAAATATTGGGGTATTGGTATTGGTCAAATATTGGGGTATCGGTATTGGTATTGGTCAAATATTGGGGTATCGGTATTGGTATTGGTCAAATATTGAGGTATCGGTATCGGTATTGGTATCGGTCAAATATTGGGGTTTCGGTATTGGTATCGGTCAAATATTGGGGTATCGGTATTGGTATCGGTCAAATATTGGGGTATCGGTATTGGTATCAGCTATGCTGTTAACATAGGGTAGGCGGTGGCCGAAGTGATAGCGTACTGGACCCACATTCACCGCGTGATGGACGACGCGGGTTCGAATCCTCACGCTACCACTCGGATTTTTCAGCCACCGCCGAGTGGCTTAAAACTACCCACATGCTGTCCTGAAGACCACCCATCAACCCGGACTCTAGAGGAAGCCGCCTGCTTAATCAAGAACGAGTTCCGGGGGGCAGCATGAGCCAATGCAAGATGGCGCCACTATAAACACTCGCCCGCGCCAGAACGGGCTGGGCCGACCATCAGGCCCCACCTGGAAGAAGCCTACCGGCGCAATAGGCAACAACGAAAAAAAAAAAAAAAATAAATAAAAAATAAAAAAAAATAAAAGTCCCACACACTAAGCAGTATGTATATACTTTCTGACCTGCAGTGACCTGCATGTCACTGTTAACATAACAGTCCCACACACTAAGCAGTATGTATATACTTCCTGACCTACAGTGACCTGCATGTCACTGCTGACATAAGTCCCACACACTAAGCAGCACATATACACTTCCTAACCTACAGTGACCTTGGGATCAACATGACTGTGGGCCTGTGCTGCAGCACTGACTGCAGCTGCTTGGACATGCTGGAGCACAGTGACCTTGATCTTGCTGCTGTTTGTGAGTCGTAAAGAAAGTCTGTGGTTAGCAGCCGTACAAAATGTTCTTCCTAGTCTGGCAGTGACCGGTGGCTGGCGGCAGTGCCTCACCAGAAACTCCACAGCCGCCATCCCTGCCCTTCAGGAAGGGCGAGTCCCCAGCTCACCTGCAGGGTTGATGCGCCCAGGGGCAGGGGTTGCTCCTTCAGGGCGTGGAGGTACAGCCGGCCGGCTTCAAGGCTTATTCTTGCATATTGGCGCTGACCTTCCAGCTGGTGGACAGCAAACACCAAACCAGCCTGCAGCAGGCTCCTGGTGGGCTGTGTCAGGCTGCGGAGGTCCTTGGCCTGCAAAGGTCACCGGTGGAGGGAAGGAAAAGGCAGGAAGACCATGTTAGGCTGCTGCTTGGGCCGACAGAAAACAAGGGTGTTAACCCTTTCAATATGGTGACGTAAACGTTGGCATCACAGTATGGAAAGGGTTAAGAGGAAATGGAAGAGGATTCATCCTCTTCTAAACCTCTTAATCCTCTTCCATTTCCTCTTAAGAAATTTATAAAAGGATTAAGAGGAAATGGATGAGGATGAAGAGGTTTAGAAGAGGATTAATCCTCTTCCATTTCCTCTTAACCCTTTCCATACTGTGACGCTGACGTCTGTGTCATGTATTGAAAGGGTACCCTCCTCTTGAAAGAGTTCAAGTCGTAGGCAGGAGGAAATATAGATCAAGGAAGATTGTTCCAGAGTTCACCAGTATAAGGGATGAAAGAATGAAAATGCTAGTTAACTCTTGTGTAAGGGATTTGGACAGTATAGGGATGAGCATGAGTAGCAAGTCGTGTGCAGTGGGGCCGCAGGAAGAGGGAAGGCATGCAGTTAGCAAGTTCAGAAGAGCAGTCAGCGTGAAAATATCGATAGAAGATAGAAAGAGAAGCAACATGGCGGCGGAATTTAAAAGGTAGAAGACTTTCAGTATGAGGAGGAGAGCTGATGAGACGAAGAGCCTTAGATTCCACTCTGTCAAGGAGAGCTGTGCGAGTGAAGCCACCCCACATGAGATGCATACTCCATAATGAGGGCCAACAAGGCCCTGTAATTGGATAGCAACTGAAGGGGTAGAAGAACTGGCGGAGACGGTACAGAATGCCCAGCCTCGATTAGTAAAAGAGATATGAAGTTTCAGGTTGAGATTTTTAGTTAAGGATAGACTGAGGATGTTTAGTGTTGAAGAAAGTGACAGCCGAGTGTTGCCAAAGAATAGGGGATAGTTGTTTAGAAGATTGTGTAGAGTGGATAGGTGGAGAAACTGTGTTTTTGAGGCGTTGAAGGACACCAGGTTCTTCTTGCCCCAATCAGAAATAATAGTAAGGTCTTAGGCTACGCGTTCTGCAGCCTCCAGCCTTGAGTCGTTAAGTTCCTGTGGGTCTTCTATTAAAAAAAAGTTGAGTAATGCAGAGTAGAGTCATCGGCGTAAGAATGGATAGGACAGTTCGTTGTGGAAAGATCATTAATGAACAACAGAAAGAGAGTGGGAGATAGGACAGAGCCCTGTGGGGCACCACTGTTAATAGATTTAGGGGAAAAACAGTGACCATCTATCACAGCAGAAATAGAACGGTCAGAAAGGAAACTGGAGATAAAGGTACAGAGAGAAGGATAGAAACTGTAGGAGGGTAGTTTGGAAAGCAAAGATTTGTGCCAGACCCTATCAAAGGCTTTTAATATGTCCAGCGCAATAGCAAAGGTTTCACCAAAACGGCTAAGACAGGATGACCAAGAGTCAGTTAGGAAGGCAAGGAGATCACCAGTAGAACGCCCCTTGCGGAACCCATACTGGCAATGAGATAGAAGGTCAGAAGTGGAAGGGTGCTTTTGAATCTTCCGGTTAAGGATTGATTCAAAAGCTTTAGATAGACAAGAAAGTAAAGCTATAAGACGGTAGTTTGAGGGATTGGAATGGTCACCCTTCTTAGGCACAGGCTGTATGAAGGCATACATCCAGCAGGAAGAAAAGGTAGATGTTGACAGGCAGAGGCGAAAGAGTTTGACCAAGCAGGGTGTCAGCACGGAGGCACAGTTTTAAGGACAAAAGGAGGCAATCCATCAGGTCCATAAGCCTTCTGAGGATTGAGGCCAGAGAGAGCATAGAAAACACCATTCTTAAGAATCTTAATAACAGGCATAAAGGAGTCAGAGCGGGGATGAGTAGGAGGAATATGCCCAGAATCGTCCCGAGTGGAGTTTTTAGAGAAAATTTGAGATAAGAGTTCAGCCTTAGAGATAGATAAAACGGCGGTGCAGCCATCAGGACTAAGGAGAGGAGGGAAAGATGAAGAAGTGAAGTTGGAGAAGATGTTTTTGGCTAGATGCCAGAAGTCCCGGGAAGAATTAGAGAAAGCAAGGATTTGGCATTTTCTATTGATGAAGGAGTTTTTGATAAGTCGGAGAATAGATGTGGCACGATTCTGGGCAGAAATGTAAAGATCATGGTTAGCGGAAGTTCGAAGGCTCTGGTACCTTTTGAGAGCTGCCTCTTTATCTTTGACAGCACAAGAAAAAGTGTGATTAAACCAAGGCTTTTTGGCATGAGGAGTAGAGAAAGTACATGGAATGTATACCTCCATTCCAGAGACAATCACCTCTGTGATGCACTGGGCACACACAGAAGGGTCTCGCTCCTGTTAAGGAAAGCAGCAATTATACAGTGATGAGTCAGGGTAACTTTACAGTGCTGTGTTCTGTTAAGGGGGAGCTCCGGTGGGCGGACTGTTTATCAATGGGATGAGATGAAATTTTCAGTGAACATTCAGCATGCTAAAATAAGAGTTCCTGGGGAAGTATGCTTATCATATTGTCCATATTTTATTTTTGGCGAATTTTGTTGGCCCATTTTCAAGAAAATTGACATATCTTCAAAGCAATAGATCTCAAAGACTATTACTCTGATTTAAATGAGACATTGTGATCTTATTTTAGGTTATACATTCCAAAAATCTGTCATTGTACTTTTATCATTATAGGATTTTTTTTTCTATGATTTTTTTTTTAAAGATGATTTTTTTTTTTTGTTATAAGAGTGGAAAAAAGTTTTCTATATTTCTTTTTAATTCCAAAAAACATTTTCTGAAATGACAGATTAAAAGAAAACAAAAAAAGATGAAAAGAATCACACTAGAATTAATCATATATCTTGAAAAGTTACTGAGATCTATAATTTTAAAGTTAAAAAGAAGAAGTTTTCAGGAAACGGGAAGTAAAAATTTCTTATATTTGAAACTACTTATCTCCCATAGTAGTGAAGATACTGTCCTTATTTGATTTCCATGATGTGATAACACATCTACAGTTGTGCAATTGTAATAAAGTGGATATAAAAAAATAAAAGTGCTATTGTTAGTCAAAACTAGGGGATACCTGTACATCGACTCCTGATTCCTCTGGTACCTGGTCCCCCCTATCCACCTAAATGGGTTCAAGGAATTGTATTTTTATAAATATATGAAACTATATTTATATAATCATATAAATATTTAAAGTTTTTTTATCTGGCACCACCAGACCGCAACCCTGCTCCCAAGCGCCCAAGGGCATGACTGAGTTTTTTCCGGCTCCAAACGCACAGACACACACTGACAGGAAACATTTCGTACAAGAAAAACAAGACAAAATGACAAAAACTGTATAAAGAAAGGAAATATATCAGGAACCAGTAGGGTGTTTATTACCCAGCAGGGTTCAAAATGGGGAGGCGGTGCCTGAGTGGTTAGCGTGCTGGCCTCACATACGGCGCACTGTCCATGATGTGCGTTCCAGTCCACCGCTAACCACCTGGGATTTTTCAGTCACCGCCAAGTGGCCTAAGACTACCCACATGCTGTACTGAAAACCACCCATCAACCCAGACTCTAGAAGAAGCTCTACAGTGCAAATGAAATCAAGAATGAGCTCCAAGGGGCAGCATGAGCCAATAATAATGGCACCACTATAAACAACTGCCTGTGCCATGACGGGCTCAGGCCAACCATCAGGCTGCATGAAATAGCCTACAGGCACTACAGGCCACATGTAAAAAAATAAGAAAAATAAAACATTATTTAAACCCCACCAGACCTTTAAAAAAGTGAGCTCACTCGCCCGGCAGCACGGCACTTGAAACTAACATTATTCTAGAGGCCTTTTGGCATATAATCCTATTTTTTTACTTTTCACCCTGAAACCCCCCGAGGCTCCCCTTTAAGGTGAGGACCACAGCGCTGTAAGTCAGGGACTCGCTGTAGCAATAGTGACACTTGGGGCCTACTGACCTTCAGGCTCAGGGTCAAGATGAGCTGCAGTCTGTCCATGATAGTGGAATCTGGGTTGACCTCCTCTGAGTCTGACAGGGCCGAGGCCTCTTCTAGGTCTGACTGGGCCCTGGCTTCTTCTGGGTCTGACTGGGCCCTGGCTTCTTCTGGGTCTGACTGGGCCCTGGCCTCTTCTGGGTCTGACTGGGCACTGGTCGCTTCTGGGTCTGACTGGGCCCTGGCCTCTTCTGGGTCTGACTGGGCAATGGTCGCTTCTGGGTCCGACTGGGCCCTGGCCTCTTCTGGGTCTGACTGGGCCCTGGCCTCTTCTGGGTCTGACTGGGCCCTGGCCTCTTCTGGGTCTGACTGGGCCCTGGCCTCTTCTGGGTCTGACTGGGCCCTGGCCTCTTCTGGGTCTGACTGGGCCCTAGCCTCTTCTGGGTCTGACTGGGCCCTGGCCTCTTCTGGGTCTGACTGGGCCCTGGCCTCTTCTGGGTCTGACTGGGCCCTGGCCTCTTCTGGGTCTGACTGGGCACTGGTTGCTTCTGGGTTTAACAGGGCCCTGGTGGCCTCTTCTGGGTCTGACTGGGCACTCGTCGCTTCTGGGTCTGACTGGGCACTGGTCGCTTCTGGGTCTGACTGGGCCCTGGCCTCTTCTGGGTCTGACTGGGCACTGGTCCCTTCTGGGTCTGACTGGGCCCTGGCCTCTTCTGGGTCTGACTGGGCACTGGTTGCTTCTGGGTCTGACTGGGCACTGGTTGCTTCTGGGTCTGACTGGGCACTGGTCGCTTCTGGGTCTGACTGGGCCCTGGCCTCTTCTGGGTCTGATTGGGCACTGGTCGCTTCTGGGTCTGACTGGGCCCTGGCCTCTTCTGGGTCTGACTGGGTACTGGTCGCTTCTGGGTCTGACTGGGCCCTGGCCTCTTCTGGGTCTGACTGGGCACTGGTCGCTTCTGGGTCCGACTGGGCCCTGGCCTCTTCTGGGTCTGACTGGGGCCTGGCCTCTTCTGGGTCTGACTGGGGCCTGGCCTCTTCCGGGTCCGACTGGGCCCTGGCCTCTTCTGGGTCCGACTGGGCCCTGGCCTCTTCTGGGTCTGACTGGGGCCTGGCCTCTTCTGGGTCTGACTGCGGCCTGGTCTCTTCTGGGTCTGACTGGGCCCTGGCCTCTTCTGGGTCTGACTGGGCACTGGGCTCTTCTGGGTGTGGCTGGGGGTGCGGCTCTTCTTTAGTAGCAGTTTCCAGGGCCAAAAGGACAGCCTGGGCAGCCTCTATGGCTGCACTAGATGCCACTCTCACCTAAAACAACAACACAGGGTTAGGGAAGATGATAATACCTCGCCCCTGTTCCTCTTGAGGGGGAAGGTCCACAGCCTGCCCATCTGCTGTTGTTACTCTAGTAGGGTTTTTATTTTATAACATGATAAAAATAGCTTCATTATGCTCAAATAAGTGCAAATTATATTAGAGAAATACCCTGCTTTACATCAAATTGACTTAACACCACTTGTCCAGAGTAAATTTCTGTACATGCCCCCCTGTGTGTACCCTTGTGCATGACCCCCTGTGTGTACCATTGTGTATTCCCCCCTGTGTACCCTTGTGTGTACCCTTGTGTATGCCCTCCTGTGTGTACCCTTGTGTATGCCCTCCTGTGTGTACCCTTTTGTATTCCCCCCCATGTACCCTTGAGTATGCCCACCTGTGTACCTTTGTGTATGCCCCCCTGTGTGTACCCTTGTGTATGCCCCCCTGTGTGTACCCCTGAGTATGCCCTCTGTGTACCCGTGTGTATGCCCCATGTGTGTACCCTTGTGTATGCCCCCTGTGTATACCCCCCTGTGTGTACCCTTGTGTATGACCCCCTGTGTGTACCCTTGTGTATGCCCCCTGTGTGTACCGTTGTGTATGCCCCCCCGTGTGTACCCTTGTGTATGTGAAATGCCAGAATTTTTCTCTTTTCTACACTCACACACGTCCTCTGCGTGTAACGAAACACACGAGAAATTAATCCAGACAAGGAAAGGTTTGCCTGCGCCGGGGATCGAACCCGCGACCAGCGAAACGGGAGAGCCACTCCTTTACCAGTCGGCCAAAGAGGTACCCCTATGGCTAAGGTTATGGCAGGCTCGCCCATCAGGCAAGTCAGCATTACACGTCTCCCCATTCGTATTTAGATTAATTTCTGTGTGTTGAGTTCCCGTTTTCTATGAACTTCGGAGAGCATGGGCCATCACTCTACCTGTTACCCTCTCGGGGTGACACAACAGAACCACAGGAGAGGATGCCACCGCCTTGCCACCAGTGAAATGCCAGGATTTTTCTCTTTACAACACACTCACACGGCCACTGCGTGTAACGAAACACACGAGAAATTAATCCAGACAAGGAAAGGTTTGCCGGCGCCGAGGATCGAACCCGCGACCAGAGTAACGGGAGAGCCACTCCTTTACCAGTCGGCCAAATAGGTACCCCCCTGGCTAAGTGGGTTATGGGAGGCTCGCCCATCATGCAAGTCGGCACTACATATGCCCCCTGTGTGTACCCTTGTGTATGCCCCCCTGTGTGTACCCTTGTGTATGCCCCCTGTGTGTACCCTTGTGTATGCCCCCTGTGTGTACCCTTGTGTATGCCCTCTGTGTGTACCCTTGTGTATGCCCCCCTGTGTGTACCCTTGTGTATTCCCTCCTGTGTACCCTTGTGTATGCTTCCCTGTATGTACCCTTGTGTATGCCCCGTGTGTACCCTTGTGTATGCCCCCCTGTGTGTACCCTTGTGTATGCCCCCCTGTGTGTACCCTTGTGTATGCCCCCCTGTGTGTAGGGTCATGTGGGGGAATATCGTACAAGGGGGTGGACTGTATAATCGCCATTAAAAAGAGAGAACTTATAGCAGCACAGTATTAGCAACACTGTAAGTGGACATGATGACGATGAACAAGATGGCTGCTTTTGTTTACCGTGGCACGCTGCATGTGAATAGGAGGGAAGATTTTCGTTTTTTGTGACAGTCAATGTAACTTTAGGCATTCATATCATAGTATTCTGTCATATTGAATGGGGCGTGATCCTGTTGGTAAGGTATTGAATATGAATATTAGGCATATTTACGTGATATTTGACGATATACTTAACTTTTATCCAACGTGGTTGCTGTGATACTGGTTGGAGGATAACACATGTACGAGGGACCTTATACAATGTAGTGAGGGGGTTTAGCGTACTCAAATTTCTTACATATTTTATTTTTATGTACAAACAAGATGCACTATTTGAATGATAAAACAATATAAGATGCATGTTTGTTTTATTCCAAACAGCAAAATCTCATTTATAGTACATTTGATTGGTAATGCAGGGGTGAAAAAGACATGTAATAAGGGTGGCCAAGATAAGGAAGTCATGCCTCAAAACATATTATTTTACTGTTCTTTTTTCATTAATAGAACACTTTATATAATGTGTTTATTTCATTTCAGACATTAATCTCATTTATTATAATTTGAAATGAATTTTAGTGGGTGAAAATACCATGTACGAATCACCCATATAGCATATGTATACGAATCATCCCCGCTATGAAGGTGATTCGTACAAAATGAAAGTTTTTGTTGAAAGGCCCAAAAAAGGTACTTAGTTGCCTCGTGCAAAATTGAGCTGTGTCGTAGATAGCCCAGTCCCTGAGGGATATTTCTGGCCCACAGTCTTATCTTCAAGATTTAAACTGGATTTTTCAATAATATTTTTCCACTAATAGTATGGTATACCCCTACATCACCCTACCCTTGTGTATGCCCCCTGTGTATACCCTTGTGTATGCCCCCCGTGTGTACCCTTGCGTATGCCCCCTGTGTGTACCCTTGTGTTTGCCCCCCAGTGTGTACACTTGTGTATGCCCCCCTGTGTATATTTTTGTGTATGCCCCCTGTGTGTACCCTTGTGTTTGCCCCCCTGTGTGTACACTTGTGTATGCCCCCCTGTGTGTACCCTTGTGTATGCCCCCGTGTGTACCCTTGTGTATGCCCCCGTGTGATGCCTGCCGTGTTTACTCTCATGGCTGAGTGCCCAAGGCATGGGTGCAGCATTGACACACTCACCTTCCAGACATTGGTGACAGCACTGGCATCAGGGAAACCCTCTCGGCACTCCTCCACCACCTGCTCTGCCTCACCAAGGCAACGCACCATTTCGGTCACTGCCATGCCTGCTTCTTGATCTGTTGCTGGGGCGTATGTCTCCAGCACGGCCTGCAGCTCCTTCTTCCCCTTCTTCACCTCCCTCTCCTTGGCTGCCACGCGGGACTTTTCCAGCTCCACAATCTCCTTGGCACTTCCGTTCTGCTCCATCAGTCCCTGGAGCCTGTCCTTCAGCTGCTGCTGCTGCTCGCTCCAGTCTGTCAAGGTCGTCCGGTACTGGTCCAACTGCGACTCAACCTCCTGGCAGGCAGCAATGGCGTCCATAACTGTGGCCTCCTGTTCCTCCAGAAAGGAACACATTTTCTTGGAGAGACGTGCCACTTTGTTTTTGCCAGCTGGCCTTGCTGCTCTTTTCCTTTTCCTGGTACTGGGTGGCAGTGAGGCAAGTGCAGCAACCTTGGCATCTCTCATCGCTCTCATGAGGGCCTCAGCAATATAGGAGACAGGGAATTCTCCGCCCTCAGGCACAACATGGCAGTCGCGGCATTCTGGGCAGGTAACATAACCCAGCTCCTTCAGCTTATCTATGCACGGTGTGCAGAAGGAGTGGCCACAGGGCAGAGTACGCGGCCGCTGCATCACGTCATTAAAGTCTGCCAGGCATATGGGACAGTCCTCGGGGTTGTCGCCCTGAAACAGAGAGGCAGCGTGAGGGAGGCACTACAACAGGAACGTACTGGAGACAGCAGGCTTAGGTCCAAGTACATGTACTTATACTTGTACTCGTACTCAAGCAGTGACAAGCATACATCATCATGTACTTGTACTTGAGGTACAAAGTTCCTAAGTATTTGTACTTGTACTCAGACTCCAAGTATTCGACAACTAAACAAGTACGTACAGTAGAACCTCGTTTATCCAGCACGAATCGGGGGAAGCTCATGCTGGATAAACCACTTTGCCATTGTTTTGAGACTTACTCCTATAGAATTTCCAAAACTTTATTTTTATTTTTTATAACGTTCACACCTATAGCGCCGGATTGGGCCTGGTGGTTGGCCCAAGCCCATCATGGCACAAGCATTTACAGGGGCGCCACCTACTCTTGGCTGGTAGCGGTGGATTCAAACCCACATCATCCAGGACGCGGTGAAATGTGGAACCGGCACGCTAACCACTCAGCCACCACTTCCCGAATAGAATAGAGCTCCTACAGAATTGCTAATAAAATAAATAAATCCTATCCCACTGAATAACAGGCCCATTGGTTCAGGAGTTGTATATGCAATATATGGCTCACACTTCTAAAACCACAGTTGTCAAGGGCATTGTCTTTCTCTCTCTCTCTAATTAGAGAGAGAAAGAGAGGAAGAGATATTGATATGTTTACTAGCCATAAGGTTTGATAAATTATATAATTATAAACATTGCAATTAGGCACGGTCCAATAAGCCGAAGCTTTAAATAGGACCTAAATATTATTCACATGTCATATACATAGCAAGGGACTATGCTAAGCCACCCAAGTTGTATAGTATTTCATGTTTATAAAGAAAAAATAAATAAACATAAGACATAGGCGTACTAATACACAACATATATTATGTATAATGGACACAGTATATTGGTGTCATACTGTTTAGGTACAATGAAATCCCAAGAAATTTACGATCACAAAAAAGAAAGAAAAAAAAAAAAAGGGAAAAAAAACTTACGTATGGTATTTCAAATTGTGCTGAAAATTGTTTATACTTGTCATACAGCGTCTTTGTTAGTTTACATTTATATAAATTTATATAATTACAATTTCAAAACTCTTCTGATAAATCATTCCAGATGTTAGCTCCTCTTGACATGACACTCTGTTGGTTGTTAGTTGTTCTACATAACGGTACACGTAAAGTACGGGGTCTTCTTGTGGTGTTGGTGGTGATAATTGTGTAGCCAGGGTCAACATTATAGGAATATAAACATTTGTGTAAAAACAAGCTACTCTGTAAATAAATGATGTCCGGAAATTTAAGTACTGTATTTCCTGCAACAAAAGACGTACTTTTTTTCAAAAAAGATTTGAAAAATCACCCTGTGTCTTATACGTCGATGGTTAGGTTTTGGTAGGCCTAGAGGTTATTGTTACTGGTATGAAACCAACACCAAAACACCTCCATCTGACACAATAGTTCCGAGATTTTTTTTTTTTTTTTTTTTTTACAAAGGAGACAGCTCTAGGGCAACACAAAAAAAAAAAAAAAAAAAAAAAAAAAGTGTGAATAAGCAGAACATAGGAGGAGGACATGACAGTACAGGTCACAATAAGAAGACGCACCACACATGGGAGCCGAGGCGCGTCGTGAACACGAAACACAACACACAGCACCCCCGCAGCGCACCAGTCAACAATGTGCCCGGTACCTTGGCAGTGATGGTTAAAGCAGCTATTACACGGGTACAATATTCATGGAGCAGGGTGCTGCCTGCCATGACTGTTCATCAATCGTGGGGCCGACTTGTGTGGATTAGTCTGGAGGTATTTCTGCTGTGCAGCGACCCGGTCAGCTTACATTTTCTGTGATACATGTTCGAAAGAATAAGAAAGACTAAAGTACACCGGGTATTTGATATATGCGAGTTCAAAATATGCGAATTACTCATGTGATTAACCTAAATGTGCCAAGTATTCATTTTCATGAAAATTCGCTATTATATAGTAGCAGTGCTGGTGCGTCTGGCTAGTGTGGTATGGTGGCCTACACACACGAGAAGGCGGCGTGTGCAAATGTTTTCCTGCACTTTCCTCACCTATAATTAACCTTTTCCTCCCTTTCTTCCTAAAGTTAATCCTCAGGTAGCTAATTATCAGCTTAATCATAGACTTTGGGTGTGTCTCCCCAGAAGCAGTCAGCAGCTCTATTTTACAGTTTATCTGTACTAATGTGCTTTATTGTTGCTTTAGTGCTTTATTATTGTGAAACGGTGCCAGAATAAATTGTTAGAGGGTTCAAAAACGGGTCAAGAAACATAACCCCCAATAATTATGGGTGAT
Organism: Eriocheir sinensis; assembly: GCF_024679095.1. Classification (NCBI taxonomy): domain Eukaryota; kingdom Metazoa; phylum Arthropoda; class Malacostraca; order Decapoda; family Varunidae; genus Eriocheir; species Eriocheir sinensis. The sequence continues at coordinate 2,508 of NW_026112376.1, read as the reverse complement.
AGGTTAGATATATGCAAATTCACATTATGCAAGCTTTTTGCAGAACGTAACCCTTGCATATAATGAATACCTGGTGTATTTATTGTAAACACAATTTTGTTTCTCATTGTAAAAATAACTATATTAAAACATAATATGATTGAAAAAATTAGTCAACATCTATTTCTACTTGAAACTAGGTAGATACAGTCCCTGAGAGTCAAGATCAAGACCAAGATTGTCCATTGAACGTAGCATTCCCGTATGATTAGTTCCCTTATTAGCTTGGCGAAAGTTACCGCCTGCACACTGCGCAGTGAGTGAATCTACCAACCAACCCTTTTGTTTACCATTTCAGAGTCACAGCTGCTCAGGGTAAGAGCACTGTAATTCTTCAACCAACAGTGGAACACTTTGAACACAGAGAAGGGCGCAAAACAACATACGGTATCATATTCATAATTGTCTGAATGTGATACTGCATACACATTAAGTTCCAGGAAAATGAGTAGTTTTTTTTTTTTTTCTAAATATATCTTGCCAAATTATAGGTGCGTCTTATATGGCGGGAAATACGGTAATTTTAAATCTCTGAAAATATCATTGGTGTGGTCGTAGCGTTTCTTAACCCCTACAGTATTTAGTACGTATATATGCGTACCTCTTAGGGAAGGTGTTTAGTACGTATATATATGCATGCTCTCTTGAGGGCTTATACGCACTTTATTTTTGTTTGTGTATATAACATTGTTCACTGACAGTAAAGAAGAATAATTTGACAAGTCTACGTATTTTTAAATTGATGTTAATGGGCCTTTCTGTACATTTGTCCACATTCCAACCAAAATCATTATACAAGAAGGTAAGTTACTTTCTTCCAGGTAATTACTCCTTGATTCTATAATCAGTAAGGCATGTGGAATTGTAATTTACGGTGCAGAGTACAGGTAACTCTCGATTTACGCGAGTTTGGTTTACGTGTATTTGAAATAACGCGGGGTCCAAAAACCAAATAAATGTTTAATTTACATGTTTTTTCACTTATATGCGATATTTTATGGAGTGGCCACCAGATGTCTCACGCAACTGTAATCACACGGCGCCGCGGCCACACAGCTGAGCTCAGTTCTTCCCGTGCACCACTTGAACAACAATACAGTACAATACAGTACCCACGCTGCCACGCTACTCAACAACAACAACAACACCCTCGCTGCTGTGCTACCACGAGGGGAAGGGCAGCCAGAGGAGGAACCATGAGTGGGAGAGGAGTCAGAGTGATACAGTGGTTTGTTAACAGTGGAAAAGAAAGAATAACTATGAAATGAGTTAACCAGTATTGGAGCATTTTTTTCCATTATATTTCAGAATAGTATTAATATTAAAGTCATCCATAACATAACAGGTATCCTAGATGTTGAAAATGAAGTAATAATATTAGTAATAGATATGAAAAAATCATCCGAATTAGAATTTGGAAGCCTGTAAATCATGCCTATCATAAATCTGTGTGACTGTTATTTCTAAGAATGATGATTCAGTGTGAAGTAACAGTAGAGATAAATCAGTCTACAGGCCTGAAATATATTGCTTGAATAAATTGCAACACCTCCACCTTGTGTGCTGTTGTTGTTAAAGTATACTTACAATAGCCGTCAATGGCATAGAAGTCACAGATGGCATTACTGAGGCGTGTTTCACAAAAAACATAAGACACAGAGAGAGAGAGAGAGAGAGAGAGAGAGAGAGAGAGAGAGAGAGAGAGAGAAAGCCTGAGCCGAGCGCGCTAGCTTGCGGGAGAGTCAAAGTTTGTTGAGTTGGCCCTTAAAGGTGGCTGTGCGTACCGTTCTTGCCACTAGTGCCGCAGGTGAGTACAGTTCGGATATATGCGTCCGGATCTTCCATCAACCCTAACTTCAGCGACTTCAGTCTAGAAGAGCACTGGGAAGCAGCATGGGCCCAGCTATTCATACATCACAGCACCCACTATAAAATTAGTGTTTAGTGATCCTCGTGATAGCTCTACACATCCAACACCCATGAACACTTGGATAGTCTTCTCCATGGCCTTGGGAAACAGTTTATGAATAAGGAAGCCCAGTTAGTCTTCTCTGTGGCCTTGAAATAGTCATGATGGGAGTCCAACATGTTTAACCCTTAGACGGCAGAGGAACTATATATAGACGGACCAAAATTCAGTCAGTCAGTTTTGTATGGCAGAAATATAACAACGCTACCGGACTGCGGTAGAATCTATACACAGACGATAGTTAAAACACCTCTTATGCAGCATAACTGTGTTTATACCACGGTTCTAAGGTCAGCAGTGAGTATATATAGACGATTCATTTTGGGGGGAGCTACTCTTCAAATACTGCCACTGTCTAAGGATTGAAAATATGGAAACCCAGTTAGACTTCTCTGTGCCTTGAGGTAGTTGTGATGGGAGTCCGACATGTTTAAAATTATGGAAACCCGGTTAAACTTCTCTGTGCCTTAAGGTAGTTGTGATGGGAGTCCGACATGTTT
>NW_026112375.1:0-141659 GCF_024679095.1 Eriocheir sinensis | reverse complement strand
AAAAGGAGGTCCAATACTTGGGACACATCGAGAGCGAGGCTGGTGTACGCACTGATCCTGAGAAGGTGGCTGCGGTAAGGGACTGGCCGACACCCACCAACGTGAAGGAGCTACGGAGCTTCCTCGGGTTGTGCTCATACTACCGCAGGTTTGTGAAAGGCTTCGCTACGATTGCTGCACCACTGCACCTCCTGACGAAGGGGCGCAAGTTTGAGTGGACAGCGGAAACTCAGGCTGCCTTTGAGAAGCTCAAGGAGGCCCTCATCAGCTCGCCCGTACTCACCTACCCAGACCCCTCTAAGCCTTTTATACTGGATTGTGATGCCAGTGATGAGGGGATTGGTGGAGTGCTGTCCCAGGCATGTGCCGACATGGAACGGGTTGTGGAATACTTCAGCAACAAGCTCACCCCAGCCGAGAAAAATTATTGCGTGACCCGGAAAGAACTCCTGGCAGTAGTCAAGAGCCTTGACTTTTTCCATGCTTACCTGTACGGTGCAACTTTCACCATCCGCACGGATCACGCTGCATTGCGGTGGTTGAAGTCACTGAAAAACCCTGAGGGCCAGCTTGCTCGCTGGATAGGTAAACTAGAGCAACATCACTACACTATTGTGCATCGATCTGGGCTAACACACGGTAACGCGGACAGCTTGAGCCGGCGCCCCTGCCTACCTGAGTGTCAACATTGCCTTCTGAGGGAAAGCGTCCAGAATATGTGCCGCCGCACTACAGTGGAACAGACAGCGGAGGTGCCATGGGAAGACTTGGGAAAACTGCAGCGGGAGGACCGAGATTTGAGACCAATTATGGAGTGGCTGAGTCAATCGTCAACGCGACCTGGGTGGGAAGTAATCTCGAGAGAAAGCCCTACCACCAAGAATTACTGGACTCAGTGGGACACTCTTCGGATGGACAACGGGGTGTTGCAGCGACGCTGGGTCTCTCATGATGGTCATGACCACTACTGGTCCACGGTGCTACCTGTGAAGTCCCGGGAAGGCGTCTTGAAAGAAATGCACGACAGCATCACCAGCGGACACCTTGGGGTAAAGAAGACACTGAGTCGCCTGCGCCAAAGGTTCTATTGGGTTGGCATGAGGAAGGACGTGGAAGAATGGTGTCACGCGTGTGAGGTGTGCTGTGCAAAGAAGGGCCCCAAGAAGAGTCACCGTACCCCATTGCAACTATACCAGGTTGGAGCCCCCATGGAACGGGTGGCAGTGGATATAGCAGGACCCTTGCCTCTGACGACGAACGGAAATAGGTACATCTGCGTCACAATGGATTACTTCACCAAGTGGCCGGAAGCCTACGTCATCCCTGACCAGGAAGCCACTACCATCGCCAAGGTTTTGGTGGAGGAGTTCTTCTGTCGCTTCGGTGTGCCTAACGAGCTCCATTCCGACCAGGGAAGGAATTTTGAGTCAACAGCCCTTGCTGAGTGCTGCAAGCTCCTGGGTATCAAACAGACCCGGACCACCCCTCTACACCCACAGTCAGATGGAATGGTGGAGAGGTTTAATTGAACGTTGGGCCAGGAGTTGGCCAAGCAGTGCAACAATGATCAGTCTTTATGGGATCAGAAGCTGCCTGGGCTTCTCATGGCCTACAGGTCTGCCGCCCACGAGACTACGGGGTATTCACCGGCAAAGCTGATGTTTGAACGTGAGCTGCGATTGCCGGTGGACCTATTGACAGGAAGGCCTCCTAGGGAAAGCCTTCCAAGGGACGCCTCCAGTTTTGCCCGTCAACTAGAGGGACGGCTGGAAGAGGTGCACCATCAAGTCCGAGGTGCCTTGAAGTTCTCCAGGGAGGCCATGAAGCGCGGTTATAATATGAGGGCAAGCCACGTTGACTTCAAGGAAGGAGACCAAGTCTGGCTTTACAACCCGCAGAGGAAGAAAGGACAGTCTCCGAAGTTACAGAGCCCCTGGGAAGGCCCTTGCACTGTGTTAGAACGCCTCTCCGACGTGACTTACCGAATCCGGAGAACGGAAAAGACCAAGCCGAAAGTTGTCCACGTCAACCGCCTATGGAGGTACCACGGTCCGGAAAACTACACCTGGAACAACTACAGACACTCAGCAGCCGACGAAAACGCAAGGGACGTCCAGGACCGAGAGGAGGTCGACGACGACATAAGCCTTCTGGACCTTTCAGCCGAGGGAGATAACCTCCCGGCTTCGGCAGATGTTCCAGGGACACCCCAAGAAGCGGACGACGACGAGGCGCACCAGGAGACAGACGTGCAGGAGGCACCGAGCAGAAGACAGAGACAACGCAGGCGTCCACAGCGATACGACAATTATTATGTTTTTGATTAATTATCTTACGTTTGTACATAGTTAAGTGTGTGATCGGTACGATCACAATTAAGAGGGGGGGATAGTGTTGTGCTGGAAGTTTCCCCCGGCGACCATAGGCCTCTAGAAGGCTCCCGGAGAAACGAGCAAGGGGGCGGGGAGCAAGGCGAGCCGTCCGCGCCCCGCGGGGCGCGGCCAGGCGCCAGGCGGGAAGTGTTGCCAACTCGCATATATTTTTGCTACATGTTCTTGTATGATCAAATATATACTGTAACATTCTAGACTGTACTGTTCTGTATATATATAGGAGAAGAGGGCGAGAGAGTGCTAGTCCCAGTCATAGTAAGCTAGTGGTAAGTGAGGAGTCAGAGTGAAGTGTACTACTAAGGAAGAACATTAAACTACAGAAACTGTGCAAAGTGTTTACATATCTCCCTCCCACGAAGTCTCCTGACGGCGACACGGAACGCAAGTAACACGTCCGGCATAACAATATATTAGATGACTTTCTCTTTTTAGTGAATCTGAAAGTCCTTTAGCGAAAATAATCACTTGGATTATAGTGTCTTTCCTGCAATATTTGCCTGTGCAATGGAATAAGTATTATTCCATCTATCACTGAAATAACTGGATGTTAATACAAAAATATTGCCATACCCAACTCCTAATACCTCCCCAATTGTTTTTTTTTTTTTTTAATGCAAGACCATAGGTAATAGTAGCTGTATCTACAAAACGATTGGTAATAGGATTATCTGTTACTCAAGCAAATGGTACAAATAAATAATTCTCCTTGAACAAGTTTGTTTTTACATCCTGTGCATATGGGAGGAAAAATGAAATCTAATAGCACTTTTATCAACTCTTTCATAGTTACTGAAATATTCTAATACCTACAAACAGAACATATATATTTTCATTAGTGTATGTGAGAGGTATAGAGGGAGTTAATTGCTTGTTAAGGCTTTTATTCTAAGAATTTACCTCAAAAAAGTCTAAAAAGTTCAGAGTTAAAAGCGTAATGGTTACCGAAGTAGAAAAATCATATAAGATCTCTATTCATAACTCCCGTAACACCTATGTGTGAATATGCTGCTCCTGTATGGTTTATGGTAGCAAAAAACCTCCAAGATATAATCAAGAGAGAATCATACAATGTAATAAACTCTACCCACATACTGGCCAAAGAATATGCTAAAGATGTTTCTCAAGGAAAAAAAAAATCACTCCTTAGCAATGGCTTTTAGTTACAGCAGAAGAGCAACTAGTGGGGTTCCCCGTCCGCTATGTGCGTGGGTCTCTTTAAACTATTTTCTTTTGTGTGTGTGTGTGTGTGTGTGTGTGTGTGTGTGTGTGTGTGTGTGTGCGTGCGTGCGTGTGTGTGTGTGTGTTTTTTATTTTTTTTATTTTTTACATTGCTGCTTATTGCGCCGGTAGGCTTCTTCCCGGTGGATCCTGATGGTCGGTCCAAGGCTTCATTCCGGTGGGTCCTGATGGTCGGCCCAGCCCGTTCTGGCGCAGGCGAGTGTTTATAGTGGCGCCATCTTGCATTGGCTCATGCTGCCCTCCCAGAGCTCATTTTTGATCCTTGAATCTAGAGTCCGGGTTGATAGGTGGTCTTCTGGACAGCATGTGGGTAGTTTTAAGCCACTCGGCGGCGGCTGAAAAATCCCAGCTTGGTGGCACCGGGCGGGGATTGAACTCGCGTCCTCCTGAACACGAGGCCGTTACTTTGACGACTCAGCCACGTGTGTGTGTGTGTGTGTGTGTGTGTTATTCTAATTCTAATTCTAATTCTAATTCTTATTAGCTAGCGCGAGGTGAGACTCCTGTATCGCAGTGTCTGTGCTGACTGGCCCTGATGCTTTTGCGCTTAGTTTAGCTTACCCTCCCAAACGTTTTCTTCTTCTCCTCAGGGTCTACCTCGCCACCTAGCACCTGCGTGTGAGACAGGATGTTTAGGTTGGGTTAAACTATACCGTGATGATGGCTGTGTGTGCATGTGAAGGTGAAGGTGAAGGTACAAACCGATGCATGCTTTCTCGGGTGAGGCAGGGGATCATACATCACGTCAGTGCCTGACTGACTGACGGATTCATTTTACTCATTCATTGACGACGGGCGGGTCGGAGCCCACCCAGTTACTACCTACCTACATCATCTCGGCGGGGGCAGCGCCGCATCTGATCTGCACGACGGCCATCATCATCTCAACGACCTGCAGCACCTACCTCCTGGCTCTGTTTTGCGTTTTTTTTTATTTGTTATGTTATGTTTTGTGGGTTGTTGTTGTCGTTGTCAACAGAGGAGTCCCTTACCTGCCATGAAAAAACAAACAAACAAACAAACAAACAAGCAAACAAACTAACTGTGGGAAGCCTGCCAGACTCGGGGGTTCTTAATTGTTGTTGTCATGACTGAGGGTCTTCTTCCTAATAATATCAGCAGGAATTGACCTAGAAATGGCACTATGTACTTGAGGGGGTGTCCAGAACTCTCTTTTTGGAAAAGGGTATGGCTCTAAAGGGGAGCCGGATTAAACGGTACTGTTGTCGTCCCTGAAAGGCCGAGGGCGATTACATCTTCTCGGTCTTCTTGGGCAGGAGCACCGCCTGGATGTTAGGCAGCACACTTCCCTGGGCAATGGTGACGCCGGAGAGGAGCTTGTTCAGCTCCTCGTCGTTGCGGATGGCCAGCTGCAGGTGGCGGGGGATGATGCGGGTCTTCTTGTTGTCGCGGGCCGCGTTGCCGGCCAGCTCGAGCACCTCGGCGGCCAGGTACTCCATGACGGCCGCCAGGTACACGGGGGCGCCGGCGCCCACGCGCTCGGCATAGTTGCCGTTCCTTAGGAGACGATGGATCCTGCCCACGGGGAACTGCAGGCCGGCACGGCTGGAGCGGGACTTTGACTTCCCCTTCACCTTTCCTCCCTTGCCGCCTCCAGACATGTCGACAGTGAGTGGTGGGGGCTTGGACTTGCGCTTCTGCTGTGGGCTCGGAGAGCGAATACCCGCCGCTCGTTCGTTCGCATGTCGGTGGCATGCCCTTCAAGACAAGCCTCCCTGAAGGCCCCCATCCTCGCCGGGTACGCCGCCCTCTGCAGTTCCCTGGTGGTAGGGGGAAGTCTCTCAGAGGCAGCACGGGACACAAAGGCATCAAGGAGCCTTTCTGCCTCCTCTTGCGGCTGCGGGTGCAGCGCCGGCCGGGTGACCGCCCCCTGGGCCACGGCTCTGAGCTTGCGCCAGAGTACAGCAGTGGATATACTGGCGTCAAGGGAGCCGCACCACTTCATCCAGTGTTCCTCCTGCTTCCTGGCTGCAGTCTCTTTTGCAAGACGGATGGCAGCCCTGAGGAGACCCCTCGTCGCCTCCGTGTTTACACGGCGGTTGAGCTTCCGGGCCTGATTAACTCGGTGGTTGGCCTCCCGAACCTCTGGGCAGTAATACCAGCGGTCTCGACGGTTGGGCGCTGCAGGCTGAGAGCGGGGGATCGCCACATCCGCTGCCCGCCGGAAGGCGTCAACCAGGCGCGTCTCTGCCATCTCCAAGTCGTCAGGTCGGATGGTGTCGGCGAGGTGGCGGGTAACGGCTCTGCTAAAGCTCGCCCAGTCCGCCCGGGCAAGGTTCCAGCGCACCGGTCGTGGAGGCGGCAGTGGCGCCGAGAGCGGAAGGGTGACAACTGTAGCGAGATGGTCGCTGGCGAGGCTGCGGTGGAGGGCCCATGTAGCACCGACGCCGAGTGGCCGCGTGACTAGGGAGTGGTACAGCACCTCTCCCCTGACATGAGTAGGCTCCCCCGTGTTCAGGAGGGCGACCCGAGGCACATCCTCCAGAGCAGAAGCGAGGTGACGTCCAGCGCGGTTTCTCCGCACGCTACCACATCTCTCATGGTGGGCGTTGAAATCCCCCCCCGATGAAGGTGGGCTCATCATTGGCGAGGGAGAGGAGTTATGTCAGGTCCGGAACAGCGGTAGGGTTACTGTACACGCAGTAGAACGTGATATGAGTGCTCGGCAAGGCCACCTTAACCGCCAGTACCTCCACGCCGTCACCGCATAGCGCGGGGTGAAGCACTCGGGTGCAGGGAAGTGCATCCCTGACCAAGATGCCACACCCACGCGCTGTACCGGCAACGGCAGGGAGGTAGAAGGCCCTGAAGCCCTTGAAGGACACCGACTGGCCTTCCTGAAGGAGTGTCTCCTGCAGGAGGATGACATCGAGGCCGTCGGTGCCGATCGCTGCTCACAGGAGGGTGACCTTGCCTCGCACGCCACACACGTTCCATTGCAGGACTCTTAGCGGCTGGACCCCAGCGACGTCCCGGGGCTGGACACGGGGGCCTCGGCGCTTCGGCAGCGCCTTGCGCTCGGGCAGCGGGAGGCGGGACCGTGTCGGCACCGTGCGCACCGGGATGTGGGAGCGGGTCGTGTTGCGTCCCATTGTCCAGTGCACCGCCTTCAACGATGCCTTGGCTGGGGGTACGCCTGGCTGGGGAGGCTGGTGGCATTCGTCGAACTCCATCTCCGTTACCTCTATGGAAGGAGGAAGGGGCCCGGTTGCTCGGGTCTTGGCAGGCGGGGGAGCGGGGCTCTGAGGCACTGTAGGTGGTGGGGCGGGTGTGGTGGAGGTACCTGCGAAGTCGGGAAAGTGCTCCTCCAATGTCGCCTTCGCTATTACTCGCAGGGCCACCTCGTCGGGCGTGAGCTGGAGGAGGCCCGTCAGGGCAAGGGCAAAGCTTGCCAGCATTTCCTCGAGCGCGGCCTTCGTCACAAGGACGTAGCCGGGTGATGTGGACGGTGGTGCAGTCTGTGCGCTCGGGGGGGGCTGCGGCCTGCGGTTCCTCTGTCGACGCCCGCGCTGAGGCAGAGGAGGTGGAGGCAGTGTGGGAGCTGGTTGCTCCTGTTGCGGGGAGGAGCCCGAGGTGGAGGTTGGGCGGGAAGGCGGGACAGGTGTCGAGGTGGAGGTTGCGGCTGGAGGCGGGGCGGGTGTTAAGGCAGGGCCTGGGGCCGTAGCTGGGAGACGAGGCAGGGCGGGTGTTGGGGTGGAGGCAGTAGAGGCCGCCTGAGAGGCGTTGGTGGCGGGAGGCTGGGGAAGTGAGCTGGAGAGACCAGTGTTGCCTGTGCAGGGGGCGGGGCCGGCTGATGCGACCTTGAGCGGGACCGTCTGGTCCATGCCGGGCGGTTGGGGTTGTGAGCAGCACGCCACTCCTCCTGAAGCTTGACGCCCTCGTCCACCCGGGTCAGCCGTGAGGGGCAGCGGCGACTCCATGCATGGTGCTGCTGGTTGCAATTTGGGCAGAGAGCTAGTACCTCCTCCCCGGCCTTGTATTTGGCCAGACAGGCCTCGGTCATGTGCGGCCCGGAGCACATTCCGCATACGGCCGGGCGGTTGCAGCGAGAGCGGTGGTGGCCGTACTGCTGACATCTGAAGCAGAGAAGTGGTTCCTTTTTGAAGGGGCGTGTGTAAAACACCCCCCAACTCCCCAGGTCGAGACTGCCCGGGAGGGGGCCTTTCATCGTTACGATTACCTGGCGGGTGTCCAGCCCATCACGCGTCTGGCACCTGTCCGCTGAGAACACGTCTGGGTGGCGAAGGAGAGCCTTGAAGGGCATAGCCGCAGGGTATGACGTCACCACACCCTTGATGGTGGCGTCTCCCGTCAGCCGCAGCAGGACCGGCTTGCCGTCGACCTCCGTCGTTTCCAGCAGCCGTCGGAGAACCTCTTCTGAGGGAGGCGTGATCAGTACGCTGCCAGACTCCAAGAACCGCATCTGCAGGCGGGTTCCTAGTTTCTGTTCCAGGGCCTCCGCTAGGTCTAGTGCGGAGTCGAACCCCGGTGTCGGGGGCACGATAACCTTGGGGCTGGCTGGCGTAGTACCAGCGAGGCGTAAAGCAGATGCATCGGGGTGCGAGGCGACACGAAGCGGGGCGGCAGCGGTGGTAGGCGAGGGAGTAGCAGTGGCGAGCGTGGACAGCGGTGCGCGCGAGGTACTGGGTGGAGCGGGCGAGCCAGATGTGGAAGTAGCGGCGGTGAGAGCGGAGAGCGGAGGGTGAGAGCCGTGATTTGCGGGAGGCGAAGGGCCAGAGCCGTGATTGGCGGAGAGCGGAGGAGCGCGGCGTCACCAGCTACCTCCTACTCGTCGTCAGACGACAGCGGGAGCGGGGGCGGAAGGCCTCATTCTCACTCTCCGACTCAAGGCGGAGCTGCTTGTCGGCGGGGGACTCCGATGCTGAGTCATCGGAGTCAGGAGCAGGGCGCTCACGCTTCTCCGTAGCGGCGGACATCCTAGCGACGAGACAGCCAGAAGGCTGAACCACAGCTACACATATAAAAAAAAGGAAAAAAAAAGTGAAAAAACAACTAACCTATGTAGAGCCGGGCTAAGCCTACAACAGCGGGAGGGCTTGTTGGTGGTAGCGAGTGTCCTAAGTGCTAATCGGTTCACGGATAGAGAAAATCATATCCGCCAGGGTTACTTTATTGGACAGAACTTACACACCTCATCATCACAAGGACAACACATATGATAGGTGTTTGTTTGTGTATGCGTTTGTGTGAATGTTGTTTGTGTAGGTTAACATTTAAGTGTTGGTGTATGTGTGGAACAATGTGTAACGGTGGACAACAAGAGAACGTGGACGGACAGTCAAAGGTAAACAAGTAACAAGAGATAAACAATTAGACGCACAAGAAACAGCGAGACGGGAGCACGAACGAAAACATTGACACAAAATAAGAATGAACAATGAGTCTATACTGCAACGCCCCATTTTCCGTTTTCACTGGAAGAGAGCACGCGACTGCTTGAGCGGTGGCTGCTACAAGTACTCCCCCCCAGTGACGAGGAAGGAGGAACGAAATCTTCCCAGGTGCGGGGCGCTGTGGCAGACTTTGATGCGTTGCGGTGTAGTGTTGCGCGGTGAGTTGCGCTGAGTAGAGTTGCGTTGAGTAGTTCAGCTACAGTGAGTCGAGCTGGGGCGAGTAGTGCAGTGACGACAGCTACGGTGAGTCGAGCTGGAGTGAGTAATGCAGTGACAACAGCTACGGTGAGTCGAGCTGGAGTGAGTAATGCAGTGACAACAGCTACGGTGAGTCGAGCTGGAGTGAGTAGTGCAGTGACAACAGCTACGGTGAGTCGAGCTGGAGTGAGTAATGCAGTGACAACAGCTACGGTGAGTCGAGCTGGAGTGAGTAATGCGGTGACAACAGCTACGGTGAGTCGAGCTGGAGTGAGTAATGCGGTGACAACAGCTACGGTGAGTCGAGCTGGAGTGAGTAATGCGGTGACAACAGCTACGGTGAGTCGAGCTGGAGTGAGTAATGCGGTGACAACAGCTACGGTGAGTCGAGCTGGGGTGAGTAGCGTGTAGGAGACAGCTACGGTGAGTCGAGCTGGAGTAGCGCGTAGGAGACAGCTACGGTGAGTCGAGCTGAAGTGTTGAGCAGCGATGAGTTGAGCAGCGAGGGGTTGAGCAGCGAGGAGTTGAGCAGCGTGAGGTGGGCTGCATGAGGTGGGCTGCGTAAGGTGGGCTGCGTGAGGTGGGCTGCGGTGAGTTGAGTGGTTGGCTGTTTAATAGATCCTGGAAGGCTTGAATCCGCACTCCCGAATCGCGAACCACGTAGACGGGTCCTGAGCAGAAGAGTGGTGCTCTGAAGGACACCGCCGTAGTAGAGGAAGAGTTGCATGTCGTCGTCGTCAGGTATGGTGAAGTCGAGCGGCGTGGAGATGGGCAATAGGCACTGGCGTAAACGCGCCGGGGGCCACGGCAGTCATAGAGTGCGTCGAGGGAACTGCGTGTGAAGGCGCTAGCTGACAGCGTGTCAGGGGCCTCGGCAGTCGGTGAGAGTAGAACGACTGCGTGTATTAAAGGCGCCAGCTGCCAGCGTGTCAGGGGCCTCGGCAGTCCGTGAGGGCGTCGAATGACTGCGTGGTAAGGCGCTAGATGCCAGCGTGCCAGGGACCACAGCCGGTTGAGAATTGAGGGGCGCAAGCATATGCCAGGAGCCGCGGCAGTCGTGAGTGCGTCGAACGACTGCGTGGGAAGGCGCTAGATGCCAGCGAGCCGGGGGCCACAGCGAGTTGAAAAGTTAGGGGCGCTAGCATGTGCCAGGAGCCGCGGCAGTCCGTGAGAGTAAAACGAACTGCGTGTACTGTAGGCGCTGGCACGTGCCAGGGGCCTCTGTGGCTCGGGGAGTGAACCAGTGTTCAAAAAGGCACTGTAACACAACACTGTACACTTAGTGGGAACACTGTGACACTAACTGTTGCTGGGGACTTGCTGCACTGAACTGTTGCTGGACACACTGCACTGTACACAAGGATCCACAAGTGTAGGATAATCCAAGACGGCGGTGGTAGATCCAGGAGGCGGTGGTTAATCCAGGGGGCAGCTAGTAATCCCAGTGGGGTGTCACACTGTGTTTGCGTGTCTCTCTGAGTCTGTGTGGTGTGTGGCGGCGTATACACTGAGTCTGTATGGCGTGTACACCGAGTCTGTGTGTGGCGTGTACACTGAGTGTGTGGCACTGTGTCTCAGTAATGTGTCGCACTGTGTTTGAGTGTTCACTGAGTCTGTGTAGTGTGTCACACGATGTGTGTGTCTCAGTCGCCGGACCAGCAGAAAAGCAGGGAGGAGGAGGGGTGGGGGTGGGTGGGTGAGCGCCGGGAGAAGCACCATGGGGCACAAAAGATGCCTGAAGGGCGCTGAAGATGCCTGGAGGAGGCGCACAGAGGGAGCCTAGAAGAGGCGCACAGAGGGTGCCTGGAAGAGGCGCACAGAGGGTGCCTGGAAGAGGCGCACAGAGGGTGCCTGGGGAAGGCACAGAGGGTGCCTGTGGGAGACGCAGAAGGCGTCTGGAGGAGGGCACAAAGGGTGCCTGGGGGAGGCACAGAGGGTGCTTGGGGAAGGCGCAGAGGGCGCCTGGGGAAGGCGCAGAGGGCGCCTGGGGAAGGCGCAGAGGGCGCCTGGGGAAGGCGCAGAAGGCGCCTAGGGGAGGGCGGGGGAAAACCCTGAAGGTGGCAACTACGCCTATGGCGTAATGTTTCTCCCGACCTGAGTGCTCAGCCCCACGAACCCCGAATGGAGGTGAGGATTTTTGCCCCAGGAGAGGGCGGACGAATGGACAAGTTACCCTGCCCAGGTCCACCACTCTAGGAGAGAGTGCCCTTAAAACGGCACCGGCTATAAGCCACCTTGAACCATAGCAACACTCCAGGGTCACCAATTGTTGGTGGTAGCGAGTGTTCTAAGTGCTAATCGGTTCACGGATAGAGAAAATCATATCCGCCAGGGTTACTTTATTGGACAGAACTTACACACCTCATCATCACAAGGACAACACATATGATAGGTGTTTGTTTGTGTATGCGTTTGTGTGAATGTTGTTTGTGTAGGTTAACATTTAAGTGTTGGTGTATGTGTGGAACAATGTGTAACGGTGGACAACAAGAGAACGTGGACGGACAGTCAAAGGTAAACAAGTAACAAGAGATAAACAATTAGACGCACAAGAAACAGCGAGACGGGAGCACGAACGAAAACATTGACACAAAATAAGAATGAACAATGAGTCTATACTGCAACGCCCCATTTTCCGTTTTCACTGGAAGAGAGCACGCGACTGCTTGAGCGGTGGCTGCTACAGGCTAAACTCCCCCACCCTCTAGAGGGCTCGGTAGAGCCCCGCTGTTGCCCCTTGCGCGTCTTGGGGGGACCTAACTATCTCTGCTGCCTCCTATAACCACCCATTTATCCTAAGGGGCCCCCTCTTGGCACTGCCCTCGGGGTTCGGCGTCGTACTACAGCAGAGACTACCGGCTTCACACACACTCTAAAGGGGGTTGTAACAGCCCGACAACCAAGGTTGGACTATCCTGTCCCTAATGGACAGCGTCGCGGGACACAAGGTTGTAGAGTCACGTGGAACGAGTGACTGTGAACAGTGACGCGTATAGCTCGCGAACACTGACACGTGGTGCTGGGACTGGCAGGAAGTAGAGCAGCTCGATCGCTCCTCCGCGAGAGCTGTTGCTTAGACGGTGGGGGAGAGGTGTTGACGCTGCCAGGTCCGGGAGTCCAATGACCCGCCTCTCAAATTCAAATTCAAATTCAAATATTTATTAGATCAGGTTGGGGGAAATTACAGAGGGTGGGGGGAGGTGCACATACAAGGATATATAAAGATATAAGGATACATATCCATACACGGCCTAGTACGTACAGGGAAAAAAGTTTTGGAAAAAAAAAACAGAAATAAAGGAGGAGGTAGAAAGTTGCCGAGCGGTTACGGCACTGCTATTTTTTGTATATAGTTTGAAAAGTCGAGGGTAGGAGTAAACATTTTAGGGAAAGAAATGGGAATTGGGGCTACAATGGCTTACCAGCCTCTCTTATATACATAATTTTAATCGCGGGTTGCATACATTATTAGCGATTTACATAAAATTAATAAAAAAAAAAAAAAAATTGTTAATATTAATTTTGCAGTTTACAGGTATACGATGAAAATATGGCTACATAAGAGTGTTTACGGGAGACATGTAAGGGAGTGAGTCGAAGAACAATATGGGCATAAGGGAAATACACATTTACGGGAGAGAGGGAGAGATGAGAAAAATACGAACACGGGAAAATACAGCGATAAGTGGAAATTACCTGACACATACACATACATATACATACACATACATATACATACACATACATATACATATACATACATATACATATACATACATATACATATACATACATATACATATACATACATATACATATACATACATATACATATATATATATATATATATATACATATACATATATATATATATATACATATATATATATATACATATATACATATATATATATATATATATATATATATATATATATATATATATATATATATATATATATATATATGGGAGGGTCGGCGAGGAATGCGGTGTTATGAGTAAGGATTAGAACATCGCATACTGTCAAGGGGGGTAGCGTGGAGACGTACTAAACGGCACATATGTGTTCAGGGGGTCAACGTGAGCATGTGGGGAAGGGGGCGTGAGCTTGGAAGTTAAAATCCCGGGTCGGGATCATGGTTCGCCTCCAAGGCTAGGAGACTCCGCGGAAACCACGGATGACTCCTGCCCGGGGCTTCTCTGTGGAGGTCCCGAAGGGTCCGGAACTGCTCCAAGCCCTCCGTCTCCATCCGGGTCCATATATTGACCGACATCTGATGGAGCAGGATATTTAGGGGAGGAATGCTAGCTTCTTCGTGGAGGGAACGCGTGGTTCTGAAATTGTCCCACCTTACGCTGAGGGCAAAGCGTAGCGCCGCGTTCTGCACCTTCTGGAGCCGACCGAGGGCCGTCGCACTAAGCCCATGGATGGGAATGGGCGGGTAAGTGAGGACAGGGATCACCAAGGTTTTAACGACATGCAGTTTTATCCTGGGTTCGAGATCCCGGAAGCGATACAACATGGTCAGCGCCGCCCGCGCCCGCGCCGTCCTCTCGGTGATGTTGGTGATGAGCCCACGCCGGGAGATCTTAAGACCGAGAAGACGTCCCTGAGCGCTAAAGTCAACGAGTTCGTCGTCTACAATGAGCGGGGCGGGGTTTCTGGACGCCAAAGGGATGACGGTAAACTTCGCCATGTTCGTTCGTATCTGCCAGGCCTTCTCGAAGGCTCCGACCCTGGTGATCTCACTTGCCGTGCGGGCATTTAGCATCTCACGAGAGCGTCCTGGGTAGAGCACCACTTGGGACACGTCGTCCGCATACAGTATGTTAAGCCCAGTGATGGAGTCTGGGCAGTCGCTGGTGAAGATGGAGTACAGCGTTGGGGAGAGTACACTCCCCTGCGGGACGCCGGTCTCCAGAGGGAAGGCGGGGCCGACGAGGCCGCCGACCCGGATCCGTGCTGTCCTATCCATCAAGAAGTCACACAAAATGCGCTCGACCGGGGGTGGGAGCCCCAGATGTAGCATCTTGTACTGGAGTCCAAGATGCCACACTTTGTCGAACGCCTTGCTGACGTCTCGGAGAACAAGGTTGCAGCGAGATCCGGATGCTAGGTTGATGGCAACCGTTTCCGTCGCCAACGCGATGGCGTGGACGGTGCCCCTCCCCCTGCGGAACCCGTACTGGGCCGTGTTGTAGTGGCCCTCCCATTCCAGGTGGTCACGGAGACGTCTCGTGAGAACCCTCTCGAAGAGCTTCCCCGGGACCTCCAGAAAAGAGATGGGGCGATAGCTGTCTGGGTGGGTCGGGGCCTTCCCAGGCTTCACTATCATCCTCATCTCTGCCTCCTTGAGGCGATCCGGGAAATACCCGGCCGAAAGTGCCGCGTTCAAAATGTCCCTCAGTCGGGCCAGGGCACTGTCAGGAAGGTGGGAGAGTATAGTCTTGTTTATGCCGCTTGCCCCCGGGCAGGATGACTTGTTCCCCCTGTTGGCCTGTCGCAGCTCCTGGAGGGAGATACGGCAGCCCAAGTGGGAAGCGCCGTCAAGCCTGTCCGGGTCAGCGGCATCAAACGGGAGGGTCCTAGGGGCGTGTTCGGCGAGGTAGTTCCGGACAATGTCGTTGTTTTGTTCGTCGATGTCGACGTCTAAGTCTGCGGCGCCCCCCACGCCGTCCTTCCGGAAGACCCGATCCCAGTTGGACGTGTGGAGCCGGACCTTTTCTTCGTCAGTGCTGTGTCTGATGCCAGCGCCGTCGACCAAATCAGAGGCCCGACCCGAAGCCCTGCCGGAGAGGCATTTGAGCCTGTTCCAGAACTTCTTGGGGTCGGCGTGACAGGCGGTCAGCCCGGTCAGTGCCCTTCCCCAAGAATCCCTGGACTCGGCGAGTCTCGAGTCGTGGAGCTCCTGACGTAGTCGAACAAATCGCCGGTACTCGTCGTACATCCAGCTGAGTAGCGTCGCTCTGTCTCTCAATGCGTCGAATTGTATGCGCAGAAGGCACGTCGTGCGTAAGGGTCTAGCGTGTGGAATTAATCGATATGTCGAAGTGGGGATGTGGCGGTCAGCAGCTGTCTTGACGCTCGACAACCAAGAGTCGAGCGCCGCGTCAATGTCTTCTAACATTTCACCGGACACGTCCGGTTGGGCAGTCATGCCAAGGTTGTTATCGGTCTGAAAGGCCACCCAGTCGGTCCTGCAGAAGGCGTACCGTCTCGGGGCGGGGGTCAAGAGGGGAGACGTCGAGATGTCAGGGACGTGATCACTGGAGGTGAGGGGGCCAGGTGTGAAGCGGTGATTAAAGTGGTTGGAGGGGTTGGTGAGTAATATGTCAGGTGAGGTCGCGGATCGGGGTCCGAAGTATGTCGGGAAGTTAGGTCCGATGTGTCGAACGATGTGTCGGCGTATGTAGTCGACGAGGTCTCTGCCGACACGGTTCGACGAGGCGGAGCCGATGCCGACGTGTCGGGCGTTCAGATCCCCCGAGAGGAGCACCGGGGTGCGCCTGCGGAAGAGCCTGAGGTAGTCTGGGTGAGGGAGGTACGGTCGTCTGGGCGGAAGGTAAGATGTCGCGACCATCAAAGGACCATCGGAGGTGTCGACTGTCACTGCGAGAGTTTCGGAGAGTAAGTCGTCCTCGACTCTGCAGCGCCGTCGACATCTGACGGCGATGGCAACCCCGTCCGAAGGCTCGGAGCTGAGGTTCCTTTGGTGGACCCTATAGCCCGGGATTTTGATCCTAGCGTCGTCCGTAAGTCCGTGGCTGTTGAGAAGGATGATGTCAGGGTCAAATTGTCGGTACGTATTGTGCAAGTCAAATTTCCGTCTGTCCCAAGTCAGTACATTGTGTTGAACTACACGCAACCGAGTCACGGTAGGTCCGGTCGTTGCCTGGTCAAGCGGAGGCTGGGGAGCAGTTCCTGTGGGACAGGGCCGGGAGTGAAAGAGTGGAAGTCATCCTCGGTGAGGGAGTGGAAGTAGCCGGCCAGCTGCCCTGGGAAATTGCGGAGCCAGCCCCTCAGGTACGGGAGGGAGCCATCCGGGCCAATGTATCCTAGCTTGTAGCGTCCGCCATCCAGGCCCTTTTCGAGGGATTGGTACGTGGGGCGAGACGGCCAGCGATCGGATCGGCGCCGGATGACGTAGGGGACTACCTGGCACAAGGCCCCCTCCCCAAGGTCAGACGCCTCCGAGGCGGTAAGTGAGCGGGCAGGGGAGACGGAGGATAGAGGGGAGGAGCGCCCTGAGGATCCCTGAGGGGGGAGAGAGGGAGAGATGGGAGGGGGGGAAGAGAGAGGCGAGGAAGGCTGGGGCTGGGGCGGGGGCGCCACCTCGGGCGTCACCGTCTCCTCCGGCACTGCCGGGAGTGGCGTGGCGGGGGACAGGAGGGCGAGCACAGCGCAGAGAGCCGTCTTCACGAGGTCCGCAGGCAGCCGAAAGGGGGGGAATTGGAGGTCGGGGAGGCCGTTCTTCTGAAGGGCCCCTGAGAGGACCTCCTGGAAGGTGCCAGGCTGCGTCGCGTTCAGGACGTGAGCGTGAAAGACACAGGCAAGGCAGCGTTGCCAGAATATCGTATTCACCACAACGTATTTGTCATTTTTTAGCCTCAAACTTTCGTACTTACACAAATAACGACAGAAAATCATCAAAGTTAGCATTAAAACTGTTATTTATTGAGGTTTGTGCTTTTTGCTATAGTTATCGGTCAGAAACTACGAAAATGCAATGCGCTGAGTACGATAATTTGGCAACGCTGAGGCAAGGCTTCCTAGGTTGAAGGACGGAGAGGGAGGGGGGAAGGTGCCTGCGCGGTCTGGGATTGAGCCGCCTGGGCGTAAGAGGAGGGGGACGTCTCTGGAAGGCACCGCCGCTGTTGCTCTTTTTCCCTGAGGGCAGCCCTGCGGATGGGACACCGCATGGCCCGAGCACTGTGCTCTCCGTCGCAGTTGGGGCACTTTTTTTGCTCGGCAGCACAGACTCTGAAGGAGTGCGGGCCCGAGCACTCCGAGCAAAGGGGGGCGGCGTCAGGTAAGGGGCAGTTGGGGGTGGTGTGCTGCTCGATCTTGTGGCAGCGGTTACAGGCCATGAGGGGTGTGTACACCTCCGCCCTGATTTGCTCCGGAGTCACGGAGAAAGAGAAGAGGAGAAGCCCGTTCTCGATCGCCTTCCGGGCCATCTCGCTGGACCGGAAGACGATCTTCAGGGTGTGGGAGTGAGGGAATTTGTATATGTCCTCCACTTTCGCCCACCCATGAGCCCTTTCGAGCTCCGCCCGGAGCTCGCCAGGGCTATTCTCCGTGACCAGCTCGTCTAGGCGGAAGCATATGACTGTCCGCCGACTACGGACCTCAGAGGGCATGAGGGGAGTGAATCCCTCTGCCGCAAGCGCCCCCAGCAGGGTGCTTTCAAAGATAGCCTCGGTGTCCTGGTCCGAGGCCGTAACCACCACCACCCCGTCATCCGCGGCGAGTAGGCGGACGAACCTAAGTTTGGGCCCCAGCAGGCTGGATAGCGTGCGCCGTGTCGCGAGGGCCTCAGGCTGGGCGTGCCGAATTTTGACGCGGCCCATGCTGGGTTCGTGGGCCCGGGGTAGGGGGGGAGTGGTGACAGGTGAATGGGGAAAAAGACGCCGCAAGAACCCGCAACGTGAGGGGACATGGAGAGGCAAGGAGAGAGGCCCCTGCCGTGAGGGGAGGGGGGGCAAGGGCTGAGGGGGGACACAGGGGAGAAGGAGGGTAAAAACCGGGGGCTGGGGGTGCGGCAGTGGGCGACTCGGAGAAATGTCCCGTCTACCCCACACGGACGAACCACTCGATTGGGGAGTCCTGTCAGACGGGGACGGGCGTCCCGGTGGACGACGGGGGGTGGGTGGTGGGGGGATGGGTGAGGTGACTCGGGGATAAGCCCCTCAGCGCCACAAGAGATGTACGGGAAAACCGGGCGCACGCAGTGGCACAAGTAGATGAACCCTATCACATCAGCGACATGATTCAGTAATCAACATACCTTGCGGATCGGTTGTGCATGCACCACAAACCAGATTCGGCCTGAAGAAACCACGGCGGCGTGGAATGGTGGAGAGGAGCAACATACTCAAGACTCAACTCGTAGAGCAGGCAGGAGAGGAGAGGGGCCCACCACAGCCGGATGTCCTGATGCCCTGATGTCCTCGGCATCGTACTCGAGGGGGTACCCCACAAGCATCCCCTTCACTCTCCTCGGTACCTGCTCCAGCCTCTGGAGGACAATTCCTCGAGGGCGACGAGCTACAACCTCTTCGAGAAACTCCGCCGCGGCCGCGTCCCTCGGAGTTAGGAGGAATGGCGTCGGGGTCTGGAGGTGCACAGCCGGCGCCGGGCGGCGCAGTGTCTCCAGGTGCCGCACCGCGAGGTAATCGCTGGTCCAGTCTCCCCTGTGCACTAGGCGGTACCGCGGGGGCCCCTCCGTGGGCCTCCTCCGATCCGCTGCCCGGGGGGCAGGAGCGACCTCCACGGCTGGTGTCTGCTGCCTCTTCCTCTGCTGGACGGTCTTCCTCTTCTCTTGCGTCACAAACTCGGGGTCGGCGCTGGTAGACGATCGGTCTAGCTCTTGCTCCGAGGACTCCGGGTTCGAGAGCAGCGGTAGGTCGTCGTCCTCCAGCAACCGCTTCTTGGGTGGCTTGTGGTCCTCTGGGGACCGGTCGGCCTTCCTCTTGGGCGTGTCCAAGGAGACAGCCTCTAGGGGGGCGACGGCAGACATTTCTGTCAGACAGTGTCTATCATCCACTACACTTAGCACTGAAATACACACCTAACAGTGCACGAGCACTCGAAGCCACACCCTGTGAGTGGGTACGGCAACAAAACACTGCACGCAAGAGGCGCCTGAGCCTGAGACGCAGGCGTGCTGACGCACTGTACACAGCACTGGAAACGCACTACACAGAGCACAACACGCTCAACTCTTTGCCCACACCCAGTGAATGGGCACGGCAAGAAAGCACACTACACAAGCGGCGCCTGATCCGGAGTCACAGGCTTGCTACCGCAACGAACACAACACCCGTGCGCAGAGCGCAACACACTCAACTCGGTGCCCTGCAAGAGAGCACCGCGGAGTCACGCAAATCACACGAAAACACTAATCACAAGCACTTAACCCGGTAGCAGCGACGGGCCAAATTTGTGGCTTTACCGTGTACCAGCTATTGACCAAATTTTTACCATGATATAAACCCCCAAAATGGATGAAGCGTAAACTGATCACAAATGCGTTGGTACTATATGTTATGAAATGGTTTGCGTGAGTGATGATTTTTTCTCATTAATTCGCTTAGAGGGGCCTTTAAGATACATAATCCCCGCAGCTACCGGGTTAAGGTAACACTCGTAAGCACACGGAGCAGAGCCCCAGAAAAGGGCCCGCTAAAGCTGCACACAACAAACTCCACAAAGGGCAGGTAGTCCTCAAACTGGGTCAAGAGCTAGCTCTCCCAGAAGCAGCTCGATCGCTTGGAGGCGAGAGCTGTTGCTGGAGAAGGTCCGGGTGAGAAGTAGGTCCGCGCGCTGTGGAGGTCGGAGAGAAACTTTTTATTTTTTATTTTTTTTTATTTTTTTTATAGAGAGAGGTGAAGGAAAGAAGGGAGGGGAGAAGGAAGGGGGGAGAAGAGAAATACAGGAGGAGGTAGAAGGATGGTGGGCGTCCACCTGACAAGGACATATTTATTTACAGTTATATAATTTTACATTGATTTCTGTATGTTGAATTGAAACACACACATATATATATATATATATATATATATATATATATATATATATATATATATATATATATATATATATATATATATATATATATATATATATATATATATATATATATATATATATATATATATATATATATATATATATATATATATATATATATATATATATATATATATATATATATATATATATATATATATATATATAGTTATTTTATAATTACACAAAAATGAATTTGATAGTTGTAGATGTTGGTGTTATGTAATAGGTGTAGGTTTACATTTTGTGTGTGTGGCGTGGTGTGGGTGTTTTGTTGTTTGGTATCTAGCTAGCTAGGTGTCGTAAGGGAGAGATGTGGGGTCAGTGAAAGAGCGGGGTGGGGATGGTGTTGAGTGCAGTCAGGCTGCTGGGGAATAATTGGTGGTAGCGGCGAACGTTATGTGCATTGTCAGTGATAATAGTGAGGTAGGGTAAGCGGAGTGACTCGAGGCGGAGCCATGTTTTGACAGCTCGGTCGTGAAGTCTTACGTTAAGGGGGAGGGTTTTTGTGGCAGTGTGTATTTCCTCTGTGTTCATCGTGAACGGGTAGTTTTGGTTCGTGGCGAACCGGAGTGCTTTGTTTTGGATTCGTTGCAGCTTCCCAAGCTGGGTGTTGCTTAGGGTGTGTGTTGGGATGGGTGGGTAATCAAGGATAGGAAGGATAAGGGTTTTAACAAGGTGGAGTTTGATTTTCGGAGGCATCATTTGAACCGGTACAGCTTCGTGAGTTGACTGTTTGCGCACTGCGCCCTGTGCTGGACATGCCTGTGATAGCCATTTGTAGATATGTGTAGTCCGAGGATCGATCCCCGTTGTTGTGTGTCATGTATATCTGTTGCGGTTATGAGTTGTTCGTTGTTTCGGGATCCAAGTCTCATAACTGAGAACTTTTGTGTGTTTGTTCGGATACGCCATTTGGACTCGTAGGCATTGAGGGAGTCGATTTCCCTAACTGTAGGCGCCTGAGCCATCCGGATGGACCCTCCGGGGTATCCGATTATTTGAGTGACGTCGTCGGCGTATGAGATGTTTATGCCGCGACGTGTGGGAGGGGAATCTCTTGTATACAGTGTGAAGAGCGTGGGGGATAGCACACTGCCCTGAGGGACACCGCAGCCTAGGGCAAAGCTGTCGCCTAAGAAGTTTCCAATTCTTATCCTAGCCGACCGGTCATCTAGAAAGTCGCATAATAGCTTCTCTAGAATAACAGGAAGTCCGAGGTGTAAGATTTTGTACTTCATGCTTAGGTGACATACTTTATCGAAGGCCTTGGTGATGTCCCGTTGGACGATATGACACTGCCCCCCGTCCGCTTTTTGCTGAGCGACAGTCTCGCTCACCAGAGCGAGGGCATGCGTGATTCCTCGTCCTTGTCTAAAACCAAACTGTAAATCGTTGTGAATGTCAGAGTCTTCAAAAAAGTTCCTGAGTCGGTGGTTGAGCACACGCTCGAAAATCTTCCCCGGCACCTCGAGGAGAGATATCGGGCGGTAGTTGGAGGGGTAGTGGGGGTTTTTACTCCCCTTGGGAATGAGTTTGAAAGTGGCCTTTTTAAACTTATCAGGAAAGTACCCCGCTGAGAGGGAAGCATTAAATATCTGTGTCAGGTAGTTAATGGCCTCAGGAGGGAGGTGGCGCATTATAGTTTTGTTGATGCCACTGTGGCCAGGGCATGTCTTTTTCATGCGTCTAATGATGGTAGAAACGTGGTCAGTCGTGATGTCCAGCGTTAGAAAATTATTGTCAGCGTTAAGTCGGTTAGGGTCGGCAGTATCGTGAGGGGTTAGTCTGTGGTGGTTGGTGGCTAACAAGTCGCGGATTTCAGTCTCAGTATCGTCGTTGTCCAATTCTTTGTCCTCGTCAGTGAAAACGTCTGTCCAGTGGGCCCTGTGGAGAGCCTCCTTGTCTGCGGAGTCATAAACCTTGTCGCGGGTGGGGGTGAAGAGGTAGAGGGCGTTGGTCGAGTCCGTCCCCATCAGTTGTTTGGTCTTGCGCCAGAAGGTGGCTGGATCGTGATAAAGGGACGCTGTCTCTGCTACAACCTCGCCCCAGTGGGCGCGGCTGTCGCTCAGCAAGTGCTGGTGGAGTGTGAGTTGAAGCTGTTTGTGTTGTTCGTAAAGTGGGTGGGTCCAGCCGTTGGTGTTGGCTTCGTGTTGGATGGCTCTGTACTGGGCGATGAGGGTGCGTATTGTGTGGCTGAAATGTGAATGGGTGAGTGTTTTGTGTCCAGTGGTTGGGATGTTGGTCTGCACCGCCGTCTCCACGGCGTTGTACCATGCTTGTGTATACATGTCAATGTAGTCGATGGAGGCTGCGGGGTTAATTGGAGCGTCCCCGAGCTTCTCTGACACGTCAGCCTTAAACTGGGCCCAGTCTGCTCGAGAGAAGAGGGGTCTGGGCCGTGTGGGAATCTGTATTGGGTTGGTGGAGAGGGTGAGGATGACCGGGATGTGGTCACTCATGGTCATGGGGCCTTGAGTGATGGCGATGTTATGATAGGTATGATTGTTTGTGAGGATGATGTCTGGAGTGGTAGCTGTGTTGTGGGCTATGTATGTGGGGAAGTGGGGTCCAATGTATTGAATTGTTCTGTGTGTGATGAGGTGTTGGATCTGTTGGCCTTTAGTGTTCCTGTGCGTGTAGCCGAGTGTTGGGTGGTTAGCGTTTAGGTCGGCAATCATATATACAGGGATCTGTCTCCGAAAGATTCTGGTGAAATCGGGTATGGGAAGGAAGTTCCTTGAAGGGGGCTGATAGAGGGTGGAGACGAAAATTTTGCCCGTGTGTGTGGTCAGTTCTACTGCAAGTGCGTCGGAAGTGAAATCATCAATGAGTTTGAAGTGAAGGCCGTGTTTGATGGCGATCGCGGTGCCATCATTATGAGCGTTTGCGTGGTTTTTTCTGTGGACAGAGTATCCATGTAGTTTGAAACTGGCGCCGTCAGAGACGCCGTGGCCATTGATGAGTATGATGTGGGGGTCCAGATCCCTGTATATATTGGTTAAGCCGAATTTGTGCATTGTCCAGCTCAGGACGCTGTACGATTTTCAGCTCGTGAGTTTATTGTTTCTGAGTTTATCTTTGTACAAGCGGTTGTCTGGGCCAGATGGGCGTGTGGGGGAGCAATGAATTACGTGCTCCGTGACGGTCGAGGAGGTGGATTTGAAAGAGGCATTCCGTTTGCCGGGCGTAAAGTTGGGGTGGTGAGGGGCAGGGGTGAGGAGGGGGGAGGTGGGGGGGGAGGTGGAGGGGGAAGAGGTGGAGGAGGATTGTGGTAGGGATGTTGTGGTGCTTGCTGGGGAGGCTGGTGCAGAGGAGTGGGAGGCCGCCTGGCTAGTGGGTGGAGAATCTTCTGCAGGGGGTATCAGCACCGCGATCTCCTGCAGGTCATGGGCAGGAGGTGGCTCAGCAGTGGTAGGAGCTTGGGCAGGTGTTGGTTGAGTGCATGGAGGTATTATGGGAGGAGCCGCCATGACGTCACGAACGTGAAGCCAACGCGCTATTGGTCCGCTGTCTCCCCACCCCCCTTAGACTCAAAACATATATCAGCTGATCCAGTAGACGCATTGAAAGTGCATACAATCCCTGCCTTTTCTGAGTGTAGGTAGGAACAACCCCTCACATAACTATTGCTTAATGACACTTTCATAAGCAGGTCTGGGTGCGAGAGGGATTTAGGGGTCTGAGTGAGCTCCTGATCTCCGTCCAAGGGCACAATGCATTCATGCTAGAAATCGAGCAAATAGGGTACTGGGATTTATTTGAAGGAGCCAATAGAAGGTTGAGAAACTTGCCATACGAGGAAAGACTCAAACAGTTAAACTTGCATTCTCTAGAAAGGCGAAGGGTGCTTAGAGACATGATCGAGGTTTATAAATGGATGAAGGGCTTTAATAAGGGGGATAATTATAAGGTTTAGTTGGTAAGAGAACCGGGTAGGACACGAAGTAATGGGTTTAAACTGGATAAATTCAGATTCAACAGGGACATAGGAAAAAATTAGTTTACTAACAGAGTGGTTGGTGGATGAGTGGAACAGGTTTGCAGTCACGTGCTGATTGCCAATACAGTTGTCACATTAATAAATATATTAGATAAATTCATGGACAGCGATATTAGGTGGGGTTAGATACACGGGAGCTTAGATTCAAAGAAGCTGCCTTGTACAGGCCTACCGACCTCTTGCAGACTCCTACGTTCTTATGTTCATATGTTCATATGGCTGCACGAAAAGGGAACGTAGTGGTTCTACATCATTTCACAGGTGAGTTGAGAACTGTATAATCAGATAGGGCTACATATGATAGAAATCTGCAGTTCTGTTGTACACTGACATTGAGATTACCAGGTGGCTGCCAGGGTACCTGTCCTCGACCAGGCTGAGCTGTATGCCATACTTGAGGCTCGCCACACTGTAGCAGCTTTCCGCAAAGATGTATACTTGTTTATTGATAGCCAGGCTGCATTACATGAACCTGTGTCCTCCCCTACAGACTGTGATCTTGTGACTAAGTGCCTGACTGCCCTCCGTGCCCTTGAGGCCGCAGGTGCCACGGTCCACTTCACCTGGGTGCCCTTCCATCCAGCACAATGAAAAGGCAGACTGCCTTGCTCGACGTGCCCTTCACGATGACACAGTGGACCCTGACACTGACTTTACGCTTAGCTATGTTAAGAATATAATTAGGGATTATTTCCATAATAACATTGCTACCCAACTCAGACACTGCTGTGACAATGGTAGCACCAGCAGCCTCCATTATGCAAGTGTCTCCCACCACTGTTTACCCCTATGGGCGACACAGTGCACCTCAGGATGTGGTAGCAATGCGTCTTAGGCTAGGCTATAGGTACTACTGGGAGGTTATTAACTCCCCCTGTGTCTGCTGCACGCTGTGTGCCAGGCCGAGGGACACACACTGCAACACTGTCATGGAATGCCGGGGCCCTTTCATTTTTTTTAAGCCACGGGACTGCCTTGACCTTAAATTGATAATAGATCTACATTAAATATATAGGAAAATTTTATGTACTTTTCATAACTCAAGCCATCAATTTTTTTTTTAATTTTTCGTCTAGATGCAAAAACAAGTGGTAAATTCCCTTAGTTCCGCCCAGGAGATCGCAATGTTTTGGGTCTATCTGCCGATTGTAAGCTCCGCCCACAGACTCTGTAAGCTCCGCCCACTGGCTTCACTCGCCTGTATGGGGACGGCGCGGGAGGGCGCCTCCTGTTATAATACCTCCATGGTTGAGTGGCAGGGGTGAAAAGTTTTTGGGAGTCTGGAATCTCCGGGATGATGGTGGGTGGGAGGTTGTTTGCCGTCAGAATCGAGATCAACGACGACTCGTAGCTCCCTGGCGAGATCGCGTTTTGGAAGTGTGCGTGTGTCACGCACACTTCCACAGGATGGTGGGCAGGTTGGTGGGGAGGGCGGGTACCAGCGTCGGCGAAGGAGAGGCGGATGCGGCGGCCCCGCTGTAGGTGAGGGATTGGTTTGTGTTCTTGGCCTCCTTGGTTGCCGTGATCACCTTGCGGCGTTCTGGGCATTTGTATGCTAGGGTCCGGTGGTTGCCCCCGCAGTTGAGACAGTGCTTCTCTTGGGAGGGGCAGGAGCCGAACCGGTGGCCCTCCGTCCCGCATTCGGAGCAGAGGAGGAAGTTTGCAGGTTTGGGGCAGTCCTTGGATGTGTGGGAGCCCAGTTTGTAGCAGCGCATGCAGGTGGTGACGGGGATGTACTCCTCCTGCTGGATTTGGTGGGGGATGCGCAAGTTGAACATCTTGAGCCCCTGTTCAGTTGATTTGAGTGCTGCGGCACTGTTTGGGAAAGTTATTTTCAAGATGGGGTCAGAGGGGAACGGACACACCAAGTCGACGTTCCCGTTCGCAAAAAGGTTGTGCTTCTCCAGCTCTGCCTGAATACATGTCGGGTCGCGTCGCTTGATGTCTGGGTCCACTCCAAACAGCAGGACGGTCCGCTGAGCTTTCAGGTCCGGGGGCAGGATTGGGTGGAATCCGCCATTGCGCAGAGCCGACATGCATCCGTCACCGAAGATGACGTCCGCCTCCCGCTCCAGGCTGGCGGTGACGATGAAGCCGTCTGGGATGGGTGTGGCGCTGGTGGCGTCACCCGGAGTCGCAGCTTCCGCTCGTCCTCCATCCACCGAATGGCCTGGTAGTGGGTGCCGAAGTCCGAAGACACCAGCCTCCGGCAGGGGTCCGCTCGATCGGTCCTCCCCGCCGTCCTCGAGAAGCGTCCTCCTTCGGGCCCGCTTGCTCTGCACGCGGGTCCATCCGTCCCCGTCGTCAGGAGCAGACTCCGTGGGCCGCTTCCGTCTTGCCGCCATAGCAGAGGCGGGAGCTGAAAGCTCAACCGGGCCGTCTGCAGGGGCAAGTCAGGGAGAGCAGCAGTGAGGAGAGAGGGTCTTCACTCAATGCTGTTTGCGCCGGAACTGTGTTGTGGGTTGGTTGCTTTAATAGTTTATTGATAACCTTTACATAAGACATAGAAAAATAAACATAAAAATTAAAAAAATAAGCAGTTATCAAAGCAGGCTCTGAACTAGCAGCCTGCCCGATGTACAATACATACATTACACTTGTTACACAAAATGGACGAAATTACACGTGGGGAAACGTCTTTTATATTCACAGGTCACCGGCGTAGTAGCTTTCGAGCTCCGCGTCGGTGAGGTCTCTGTCTGCGTTGAGGAAGAAGTCGTCGTCCACGTCACCGACGTCGACCTCCTCCTCCGAGACGTCATCCTCCTCGTATGTCGCCCACTCAACCTCCTGCTTGTGGTCGAAGTGACGTGGAGGGTTACCCAGTGGGCGGGCCGTGCGGATGGAGGCCGGGAGCGGCTTCCCTTCACGGAGTGTCCTCCTCACTAAGGGGAGGGCTGTCTCGTGCGGGATCCTCTCGAACCTGGCCTCCTCCTCTTGCTCAGTGAGGTGCTCGTAGCGGATCAGAAGATCCACCAGCTCGCCCTCACTGAAGGTGTAGATCCGTGGGGTCTGGGTCGCCTGGCAGCTACCGGGGGCCTCGCGGGGTGCTGGCTCCACTGCAGTCGCCGGCGCGTCCACCGTCTCGAGTGTCTGGTCCCTGGTCCTCTTTTTTCTTCGGCGCGGGTACCTCCGGGGACACTACTGGGGGTGTCACCTCGGCTGTCGCCGCTGCCGTCTCCGTCCTAGTCAGCCGTGGTGGGTCCACCTCCATCTCCCTAGCGGGAGACTTTGGTGTCGGGACGCTCTGCTCCGTGGGTCCCGTCCTCCTCCTCCGTCTGCGGCGCCTCCTCTTTCGTCCTTCTCCGTGGGGTGGCGTCCTCTCCTCCGTGGGCGGCTGCATTGGCCGCGCTGCTGCCGGGTCCGCCGAAGACGTCGTCCTCCGCAGCTTGGCTCCCGGGATTCTGCAGAGTCGAGCGGGGCATCTGCGGTTCCAGGCATGGTGACCTGAACCGCAGTTGGGGCACACAGCCACCGGGCGCGCCACACCTTCCCGAAGGCGGCGAACGCAGTCCCTCGTAGCGTGGTCCCTGCTGCACACGCCGCACAGCTCCTCCGTCCTAGTACACTGCCGCTGCCTGTGGCCGAAGGCCTGGCACTTGTAACAGCGCACAGGCTCCGGCACATAGCGGCGGCAGGTGAAACGTCCCCAGCATCCGAGGTCCAGCGAGGCGGGGACACGTCCCCGCAGCGTCAGCTGCACGCTCCGGGTGGGCAGGCGTCGTCCGTGGCCGGCGTTGTAGTGGCACCTCACTGCAGCTGCAACGCAAGGGTGCGCCAACACCGGGTCCAGCGGGAGGTGGGTAGGGTACCCAAGCAGGACACCCTTCACCGCCGCCTCCTTCTTTACCAGGGTAATTCCGCGGGTCCGTCCTGCAGCAATCTCGTCCAGGGTGATGGCGTGGTCCCAGTCCCACGCACGGATGAGGAAGTCCTCCGCGCGGGAGACCGTCACCTGGAGTCGCAGCTTCCGCTCGTCCTTCATCCACTGAATGGCCTGGTAGTGGGTGCTGAAGTCCGAAGACACCAGCCTCCACTCCGGCAGGGGTCCGCTCGATCGGTCCTCCCCGCCGTCCTCGTGAAGCGTCCTCCTTCGGGCCCGCTTGCTCTGCACGCGGGTCCATCCGTCCCCGTCGTCAGGAGCGGACTCCGTGGGCCGCTTCCTTCTTGCCGCCATAGCAGAGGCGGGAGCTGAAAGCTCAACCTGGCCGTCTGCAGGGGCAAGTCAGGGAGAGCAGCAGTGAGGAGAGAGGGTCTTCACTCACATGCCTCGCGCCGAAGCTCCTCGGCGGAAAGGAGTGCTTTCTTAGCAGGAAGGGGCCGGAGAGAGAGAAGAAAGGAGCGGGGTCTCCAGGGCGGAGGGGGAACATAGGCTGGCACTGGGAGGTCAAGGGGCGCTGTCAGCATGTGCGCCAGACCGTTCTCGTTGATAACCCGGGCGACGCCGGATTGCCATGTCTGCCGCCGAAAGAGGAGTGGGGCATGGTGGAGAGACCGCCGCACTCGCTCAGCAAGGGGAGGCGCCTCCGCATTGCGTAGCAGTGTGACGATGTGGCCCACACCGAGCTGCTGGACACGCTCGGCGACGCAGCAGATGCCTGCCTCTACCCGCATACACACGCATTTAGTCCAGCGGGGGGTGCCGAGCAGGGTTCGGAGTGCGTAGTTCTGTGCAGTCTCGAGCGGGTTCAAGGAGGAGGGAGGCAGCGTGAAGAGGCATGGAGCAGCGTAGTCAAGGCAGGACCGGACTGCGCTAACATAAAAGGAGCGCAGAACGCGGTTCCCAGCCCCACAGGAGGGACTTGCCATGGCCCGCATGATGTTAATGCGGAAGACCATCTTCGCTCAGACGGAAGCTATGCACGGCTTAAAGGAAAGGCGGGAGTCGAGGAGAATGCTCAGGTACTTGAGCTGAGGGACCCAAGGCACGGGGATGGCGTCGATGTAGAGGGGGTCAGGGGGAACGGCATAACCAAAGGCCATGGCCTTCGACTTGGCCGGGTTGGGCAAGAGGCCAAGCTCATTGCAGGAGACAAGGAGGCGGCGGAGCATGGCGCGGGCCCGAGCCACGTGGTTGGGTCCTGAGGCGACGATGGCGATGTCGTCCGCGTAGCTCAGGACCCGGGCCTGCCCGTTCCCCTGGAGGCGTACGAGCTGCTCCACCAAGAGGTTGAAGAGTAGAGGGCTGAGAATGCCTCCTTGCGGCGTCCCATTTTCGAAGGCCTTCGAAGTTGAGGAGGTGCCTTGAAAGCGGACAGTCGCCGTCCGACCCTGCAGGTACTGCCCGACCCAGCTGAGCAGGAGACCGTGCACGCCCTTTGCAGCCAATATGGAGAGAATGGCAGGAGTGGAGGCCATCTCGAAGGCCTTCTCGATATCGAGAAAGACCACCACTGCCTTGCCGCCAACAACCCCCGACAGGAGAGTCGATATACAGTCACGCGTGCCTTTGCCCCGGCGAAAAGCGAAGAGATGGCGATGAAGGGGACCTAGCGCCCACTCAAGACGAGCGAAGAGCACCCGCTCCATCGTCTTGCCCAGGCAGCTGATGAGGGAGATGGGGCGGTATTGCGTGGCATCCCCTGCCTTTGGGATGGGGACAATGGCAGCGGACTTCCATGCAGCAGGGACAGTGCGAGAGGCGTAGGAGGCGTTGAAGAGGTGGAGTATTTCCGCTTCCATGGCAGGACCAGCATTGCGCAGCATAGAATAGCTGATCTTGTCCTCCCCTGGCGAGGTGTTGCGGCCCGGAATAACACGCCGGAGCTCATGGATGAGAAGGGCAGCGTCCGCTGGATGTGGCAGGAGGCAAGCCTGCTGGTACGCCAGCCACCGTCCAGGGTCGACCCGGCGTTGCCTCAACTGGACCGCAGGGAAAAACGAGCGGAGGCAGAACGGGAGGCGAAGAGCTCGGCGAGGCGTTCAGCCTCTTCCTGAGGCCGGGGGTGAAGCGCCGGCCTGGTAACGGCCCCTCGGCGAATGGAGCGAATCTTTCGCCAGAGGAGGGAGATAGGAGTGGTGGAGTCGAGGGAGGCGCACCAGGCGAGCCAACGCTCCTCCTTCACCCGGTCGGTCGTTGTCCTGGCTATACGGCCCGCGGCCCGCAGGAGGCGTCGAGTCTCTTCGGTGTTATGGCGGCGGTTGAGTCTTCTCGCCATGTTGACGCGGTGGTTTACCTCCCGGATCTCCTCGTCATAGTACCACCTGTCCCTGTGGTGGAAAGTGGTGCGCCGGGAGACGGGTATGGCAGAGTCTGCCGCGGAGTGGAAGGCGGCGACCAGGCGGGCCTCGGCAGCGTCAACCCCGGCAGGGCGGGGAGTTTCAGCCAGGTGGGTGGTGATACAGTGGCGGAATTTATCCCAGTCAGCCCTGCGGAAGTTCCAGCCAGGAGGACGGGGAGGGAGAACAGGCGGCAGGACCGGGAGGGTGACTACGGAGGCGATGTGGTCGCTCACGAGGTGGTTGTGGAGCGACCATGTTGCGTCTACACCTAAGGGCCTCGACACAAAGGAGAGGTCTAAAAACCCCTCCGCTAGGTGTGTCGGCTCACCAGTGTTAAGTAGAGACACCCGAGGGGTCTCGTCGAGGGTGGCAGATAGGAGACGCCCTGCCCGGTTGCGCCTGGCATCTCCCCAGCGTTCGTGGTGAGCGTTAAAGTCTCCCCCGATGAAGGTGGGCTCCTCGCTGGCAAGCGTGAACAGCTCACCGAAGTCAGGCTCCTCCGCCGCCGGCCCACAGTAGATGCAATAGAAATTCAGGCGCAACCGGGCAAGCGCGATGGTGACAGCCAATACCTCCACGCCGTCGCCGCAAGCCACGGGGTGACGCACTCGAGAACAAGGAATTGAATCCTTGACCAAGATACCACACCCGCGTGTCTGACCGGCCACGGCAGGGAGGTAAAAAGACTGGTAACCCCGGAAGAAGGGCACGCGTTGTTCTGGAAGAAGCGTCTCCTGCAGTAGAACCACATCCACAGATTCTCTCGCCATCGCAGCACGCAGGAGGTTGGACCTACCGCGGATGCCACAGATGTTCCATTGGAGAACCGTGAGGCGGTGTGCATTTATACGGACAGCTTCCTGGAGTGCCTGTACCGGGCCATCCCTGGCCGGGTCGGTAGCCCGCCCTCGTTCAGGGAGGTGGGAGCCGGGGGCGGTGCTACCAACGGATGGTGCTGGCTGGGTGCAACGGCCGGAGGGGTTGGGAGGAGTGCGGAGCTGCTCGCGTGCACGGGGGCAGGAGGAGGTGGAGGGGAAGTCTTCAGAGCACGAGGGGTCGGTGTAGGTGGGGTTGATGATGGCCCGCCGGGGGAAGGAGCCTGCACAGGAGGGACGGCAGCTTGCTGGGCCGGCGTTTCCGGGAAGAGATTTCCCACCACCTGCTGCGCTGCGTCCGAAAACACTCTCGGCTCGACGTCCGACTTGAGTGCCGTTGCGATAATCCGCCCGAAGCCTTCCAAGAGTCCCACCATCATCTCCCTTGTGATGAGGAGACAGCCGGGAGGGGCGGCAGTGGGAGCTGCCGTAGTGAGGGGGCGTGGCTGGCGGCTGGCGTTGGGCGCTTGGGGAGAGGTGAGCTGGGCCGGTGGAGGCGGTGGCAGAAGGCGTGGGGTAAGGGGAGGGAAGCTCTCCTCGTACGGAGCTGGTGAAGGGGGTGTAAGAGATGACTGGTGGGCAGCCTGGGGGAGGCGGGGCGTTGGAGCAGCCGTGGACGCGGGGGGCTGCTGGGTTCCCCAGCGGAAGGTGCCGAGAGGAGCAGGGCGATGAGTGACGACCCAGCGCTGTTGGACAGTGCGCTGTTTGTCGACCAGCTCTCGCCTGTTGGCGCAGGCCCGATTCCAGGCATGGTGTTCGCCCTGGCAATTCGGGCATCTGCTGGTGATGGTCTGGCCAGTCTTGTACTTTGACAGGCACCGCTCCGTGTCGTGACTGGCAGAGCATATGCCGCAGACCGGGGGACGGCTGCACCTGGCCCGGTGGTGGCCGAACTGCTGGCAATTGTAGGACCTGAGGGGTTCCTTGCTGTAGGGGCGCGTGTAGAAGGTCCCCCAGCTCCCCAGGTCCAACGAGCCCGGCAGCGGCCCGCGACCGTGACAAATACCTGGCGCGTCGGTCCGTCCCGGGTAGTGCAGTGCACTGCCTCCAACACGCGTGGATGGCGCAACAGTGGCTTGAGGGGCATGGCAACAGGGTATGCCAGCAGCACGCCCTTGGTGTTCGCCCCGGGGGCCACCCTCAGCTGCACAGGGACGCCGGATACCTCCTTCACCGCGAGCAGGGTGTCGTGCTGGGCACTGTCTACAGGTGTGATTAACACACACCCCGACTCCAGGAACTTGAGCGAGAGGCGTTCGCCCAGCTGCTGCTCCAGTGCCTCGGCGAGGTCGAGGGTTGATTCGAAACCGACAGTCGCCGGAATGAGCAGCTTCGGCAGCGAAGCGGGTTGAGCAGCAGCAGGGGCGTTCATAGTCCGAGGTGGCGGGGGCAGAGGTGACTGGGGGCGAGAGGGGTGCCGAAGGGGCAGCGAGGTAGAAGCGCCGGCGGACAAGGCAGAATCAGCCGGTAAGGAGCGATGCTGTCGCTTGGGGCCCACCGTTTGCCAACCGTCATCACCCGCAGGGTTGTTGATGGGGGGCGCGGTGGGTGAAGGAGCAGTCTCCCCGTCGATGACATCGACGAAAATCTCTGACTCAGATGAAGATGTCAAGCTCGACCCTGACTCAGAGTCCTCCATTCGATCATGAACTCTCCGCGACTTACACGCCCGAGAAGCAGAGGGGTCGGCGGGCTCATCAGGAGGCAAGCCCTCAGTCGAGGAGACAGCGGACGAAGAGGAGGAGCAGCGGGCACGCTTATGCTGGACGTCACGGCCGGAGGCAGAGTGAGGAGCAGCGGAGCAGCCGGGGCTAGAGTTAGAGTCAGCAGGGGGAGGGCCGGTAGAGTCGGAGTCAGAGTCAGCGGGGCCGTCAGGGCGAGAGTCAGAGTCAGCGGGGCTGCCAGGGCAGGAGTCAGAGTCAGCGAGGAGAGGGCCGGCGCCGAGGACAGACTCAGAGGCAGCAGGGGTAGGAACAGCGGGGCCGGGGTCAGAGCCAGAGACAGCAGAGGAGTGCTGAGAAGCGGTAGGAGAGAGGGGGCGGGAAGCAGCACCGCGAGCGGGCGGAGGAGAGGTAGGAGAGCGGGAACGGGAGGACGCACCACGAGCGGGCGGAGGAGAGGGAGGAGAGCGGGAACGGGAAACACCACCACGAGCGGGCGGAGGGGAGGGAGATGAGCGGGTAGCAACAGTACCAGCAGGCGGGGGGGCGTACTTACGCCGGCCTTTCTGCTTTCCCATGACGAAGAAGCACAAGCAGTAAACCTAACAACCCTAACAACAAGACCGCCCCCAACGGGAACACAGCTAGCTAAGGGTGAGGGCTGGATGCCAGTGACCTACAACGAACGGGTGGCTAAATAGTCTTCAGACTGGGCCCGTCGTTGCCCCTTACGGGTCTTTGTCACCTATCAGAGTCCCTGACGGCCACCCCACAATTTCCTATAACCAGCCCTCTGAGGGCCCCCTTCGTGGACGTGCCCTACGCTGGCACTCCTTCAGGGTTCGGCGTCGGAAAAGAGCGGGGGTCTCTAATTGGCAGCTGTAGCACTGGTCTTAATACCAAAACAGGTAGAGCACAGGCAGTGCGTGTGTACACGTACACGCTTTGTTTGATGTTAGTTTTCTGTTATTTTTTATTAGGTGTTGGTCGTTGTTGGATTTTTCCCCTTTTAGTTTTTTCAGTTGACTCCAAAAGGTTTTTGGTTGTGTGAGAGTTGTTAGTTTTCCAATCGAGTCTTTGAAGTTTTTGTCTCTTATATTTTCCGTTTTGTTTTATTTTTGCTTTGAGTGTTTTGTAATGTTGGTATTGTCGTATGGTCCATCCTGCTGTTATTGATTGCAGATGTATTTGTGCAAACTGGTGTTGTAAGTTTCTAAGTTGAGGGCTGTCGAGCGGTTTCTGTGTTACCATACTGTTTCTTATGGGAGTATGCTTTTCCACACTCTGTTATATTGTTTTGTACCATTCTTCAATTTTGCTGTCTATTTCTTGCTTATTCATGTTTACTGGTGTTGTTATATTATCCATTCCCTCAGTTGTTTCTGTTCTTATTTTTTCCCAGTCTGCCCTCTTGTAATCAGGTCTTGGTATTATTTCTTCCCGCACTGCTTCTGTTGTTATCTTGATAAGGATTGGCAGATGATCTGAGGTGGTGAGTGGTCCAGGTCTGATGTCTATGTTATGTATTGCCTTGTTGTTGCTTAGTATCAAGTCAGGAGTGGAACTTGTGCTATGGCCAAAGAACGTTGGAAAGTTTGGGCCTAAATGTATTGCTTTTCCATTATGTATGAAGGTGGCGAGTCCCTTGCCTACTGTATTATTTATATTGTTTCCAAGAATTATGTGCTTGCCGTTGAGGTCGCCTATTATATATGTCGGATGGTTGTTGTATAGGAGTCTGTGGAAATCTGGGTATGGAAGGTATGGTCTTCTGGGTGGCAGGTATGTTGTAGCGATGGAGATGGTTCCAGCAGTAGTTTGTATTTTAGTTCTAGTATGTCGGATATAAAGTCATCTTGGATTTTATGTTTTATGCTGCTTCTTATTAGTATCGCTGATCCGTCATGCAACTCATTGGATGTGTTTTTGATATATGTGTTATATCCTTTTATTTGTATGCTCTGTGTATCTTTTGCTCCATGGCTGTTTAAGAGGATAACGTCTGGGTTTGACTGGAGATACGTATTTGTCAAGTTTATTTTGTTGGTCCTCCAGTGTTGTGTGTTATTCTGAATAACTTTAGTGTTGCTAATATATCCATGTTGTTGTTATTGAGTGTTTCGGTTTGACTGTTTATTTGCTTTCAATCCTGTTTCTTCCTTTGCTTGGAGGTGGTGTCTTCTGTGGGTTGTATCCATTCCGTATTTTCCTGAAGATGGCATCGTCTACCACCCTCCAACTGTCTCTCAGGCTGATTTCATTGTCGTTGAGGAGCTTCAGCACGTCCTCCTCTTTGTACTCCTGTGAGGTGTAGGTCCATTTAAATGTTTCCTTCAACATTCCTTTTGTGAGTGCCCTTAGGTTGAAGTCTGCCTCAGGGTATCCTTCACTTTCTTTGGCGAATATCTCCAGTCCTATTTGGGTGCCGCTTATCTGTTTTTTTCATATTCACTTTCCCTGATGATCTTGTTCTTTGTTCTTCTGTGTGTGTTTCTTGTTCTTCCTTCTCTTCCTCATTTGCTTTTGTTGTCTCATCTTGACTTTTTGTCTCCATATGACTTTCCTCCGTGGTTTCTGCTGCCTTTAAGTTAGCCTGTGCTGTATTTAGTATTTTGAGTGAAGGCGGGTTGTCGGGGAGAATGACACTTGGGAGTTTGTTTGCTTTAAGCAATTTGTTGATCTCGGTGTTGTATGATCCAGGTTGAGCTACATTCACCAAGTGAGCGTGCAGCATACATGTCAGGATGGTTGCAGCTGTATCTTTCCCTATGTTGAGATTTGCTGGATTTAGCTGTTGCGGTGCTGTGTTAGATACTTGACTGTACGTTCTTTGGCTTCTTGTTTTTTGCTCCTCTGTTTTCCTCTCTCTTATTGCCTTTTTCTCTGGGCACTTATAAGCCAATGTTCTGTGGTTTCCTGCACAGTTTATGCATTTTTTTGTGTCTGATTTACACTCTCTCCAAGTATGTTCGGTTGAAGCGCATTCTGAGCAGATCTTGTATGATTTGTCCTTCTTACATTCTCCTGAGTAGTGGTCGTCCAGTTTATAACATCTAAGGCAGACATTGATTGGAATGTATTCTTCTATTTTAATGTTATGTTCTGGTAGTCGCATGTGGAATCCTAGAATTCCCGATTCCGTTGCTTTTTTGGCAGAAGCAGTGGTTGCAAATTGTATTTTCAGGATGTTTTTGTTTGGGAATTTATATATTTGGTCTATTCCCATTATCCATTATCAGGTTTGATGTTACAGCGTCACTGAAGATTTTATCTATGTCCTCCTCTTTGTTGGTAAGGGTTACAAATCCATCATTGTTTGAGATGATTCTCGTGGCATATATTAGATTTATTGATACGATCTCTAGGAGTTTGAGCCGGGAGTCCTGCTCCGGCTTAGGGTGCTTTATTTTCACCCTAGCCATGCTGGTAGTTTTCCTTCCCTACTGCGGTCCGAGGACCAACATGGTAATGCCGTTACCATGACAATTGATATGATATTATGAAGCAGAAGGATATGTGGGAAAGGCAACAATCCAGTGATCCTCCTCCTCCTCCTCCTCCTCCCCCTCTGCCCGCCCCAGTGTCTGTCTAAAACTCTCTCCCGGAAAGTGACTTTGGCCCTGAAAAGGGCCTAGATATAGTGTGAGCAGATTGTATTACTCAGACGGGCAACGCCCGCTGGCACGCTCGCCGCGAATGCGACGGGCCAGCTGGATGTCCTTTGGCATGATGGTGACACGCTTGGCGTAGATGGCGCAGAGGTTGGTGTCCTCGAAGAGACCGACGAGGTAGGCCTCGGAGGCTTCCTGCAGAGCCATGACGGCAGAGGACTGGAAGCGGAGATCGGTCTTGAAATCCTGGGCGATCTCGCGCACCAGACGCTGGAAGGGCAGCTTCCTGATGAGGAGCTCGGTGCTCTTCTGGTAGCGGCAGATTTCACGGAGGGCCACGGTCCCGGGCCTGTAGCGGTGAGGCTTCTTGACTTCTCCGGTGGCCGGGGCCGACTTGCGAGCGGCCTTGGTGGCCAGCTGCTTGCGGGGCGCCTTGCCACCGGTGGATTTCCTGGCAGTCTGCTTGGTACGGGCCATGGCTACGGACGAACAGAACAGTTGAGTCTGTTGTTGTTGTTGTTTAAGATTTATCCCCCACAAGGGGAAACAGGCCTTTGTCTCGAGAGACGGCCTGTAGCTGGAAGCGGTGAACAGACAGTTCTCTATCGGGGCGGGGCACACTCCTCCACGAGGCGCAGCAGCTGGGCGTCACTCAGGTACCCGATAAGGCTAGGGGCAGGCAACCCCTCCGGGTTGGGAAGGAATTGCTGAGTGCCCTCACACTCGAGGAGGTAGTGGAGGAGTAGTTGGAGAACCTCCTCCCCACAGTGCGAGCAGTCGACTGGGACTAGATCTTCAGGATCCAGTGTAGAGAAACATTTGTATCCAAGACGCAGGCGGCGGAGGCTGGTCTCCTTCCGTCGTGGGAGGGGCATTGGTATTTCTCGTTGACCAAAGTCAGTGGCTGCGGAATACCAATGCGCTGATGGCGAGCCCGCAGCCACTGCCTCCTCCAGGTCCTTCCTTCTCTCGGCTGAGGCGTGCATAGCTGCGCCCCGTTTGACTTGGGAGCCGCTGGGTGATAGCCTGTGCCTAACCACAGGGAGCAGAGTGGCCTCCGCAGCAGCACGGTCCGCAGCCTCGTTCCCTGGAACCCCGGCATGGCTGGGCACCCAGTTGAAGCGAAGGACCCGCCCCTCCCTCTGCATTCCTTGCATCCGGGCGTGGATGCCGGTAAGGAGGGAGATGTTGTCGGTAGCGGGTTCGGCAAAGGAGGGACTGGATGGCCGGCACCGAGTCGCAGTGGAGGACGACAGTCCCCACGCCCTCCTCCTCAGCGTGTTTCAGGGCCCAGCTGATGGCAACAAGCTCTGCCTGTGTCGATGATGAGCCATCAGACACCCGAATTAGCTCTGTGTGCCCCGCCGTGACAAACGCTGCACCGACGGCCCCTGTGTGGTGGTCGACAGACCCGTCGGTGTAGTAATGAGCAGCCCGAAGGTGCGAAACATCCTCCACCCTTGCCGCGGCCTCCCGTGCTAGCCTCTCCACAGACAAAAATGTCTTTTTTGATGGCAGGGGCTTGATGGTCGCGGTGAAGGGCCGGAGAGCCCAAGGCGGTTGAGCCACATATGCCAGCGTCGCGATGGAGGCACGCGCCAGGGCATGTGGCCTTAGCTTAGCGGCTGCTACCGCCGCCCACAACCTCCGTCGGAAAAGGTGTGGGTCTTGTAGGAGGGCCTGCCCCACGGAGTCACGGAGTGACTCAGACCCCCTGAGGCGGAGCAGCTTAATAAGGTGGCTGATGGAAAGCTGATAAGGTGGCTGATGGAAAGCTGGGTGACCCTGGTGGAGATGGAGGGCAATCGGGCCTCCGCTCTGAGGCACACGCATTTTGTCCAGCGCGGGGCCCTGAGAATGTGGCGGAGTGCCGCGTTCTGGGCCACCTCAAGCGGCTCGAGTGCAGCGGTGCTAACGGTGAGGAGGCATGGCGATCCATAGTCCACACAGGACCGCACCGCCTGGACATAAAAGCGCCTTAGCACCCTGAAGCTCGCACCGCCCTCCGTCCG
Source organism: Eriocheir sinensis (assembly GCF_024679095.1). Taxonomy (NCBI): domain Eukaryota; kingdom Metazoa; phylum Arthropoda; class Malacostraca; order Decapoda; family Varunidae; genus Eriocheir; species Eriocheir sinensis. The sequence goes on along the minus strand of NW_026112375.1, from coordinate 103,216 downwards.
TGCCAGGGCGCGCATGATGTTGGTGCGGCTCTTCACCCTCGCACTGAGAGAGGCGATGTAAGGCACAAACGACAGCCGTGAGTCGACGGTCATACCCAGGTACTTATATGAGGACACCCACGGTAACGGCTCGCCGCCAAGCAGGAGAGGCTCGGGGGGACGCCTCTGCCGGTACAGCATGGCCTTGGTCATTTCCCTGTTGACGACGAGGCCGAGGGAAGCACAAGCCTCTGCGAGGCGGCGGAGGAGTAGGCGAGCGCTGGCCACAGGATTTGGTCCCGTAGCCACCATGGCCACGTCATCAGCATAGCAAAGCACTTTGCAATACCTGCTGGTCGGGAGGGCCGCCAGTTTCTCGACTAGCAGGTTAAAGAGAACGGGGCTCAGCACTCCACCCTGTGGCGTACCGTTTTCCAGGGTCTCAACAGCAGAAGTACATCCCTGATACCGCACTGCGGCCTGTCGACCCATGAGGTAGTGCCCTATCCAGGCTAAAAGGCGGCCCCGGACACCTTTCTCCGCCAGGATCGAGAGAATGGCAGGCCCCGATGCCAGCTCAAAGGCTTTTTCTAGGTCGAGGAACACGACTACCGTCGCCCTATCGAGGATGGTTGAAAGGAGGGTAGAGACGCAGTCCCGTGTCCCCCTGTCTTGCCGGAAGGCAAACAGATGGTGGTGCAGAGGGCCCATGGTCCAAAGGAGGCGAGAGAGGATGACCCTTTCCATCGTCTTCCCCAGGCAGCTGAGAAGGGAGATGGGGCGGTGTTGGCCATCTACGCCCTTGGGGATAGGGAAAATGGTGGCTGTTTTCCACGCCACGGGAAGGGCACCGAGAGTGTATGACGTGTTGAAAAGAGCTGTTATTTCATCCTGCATCTCCGTCCCAGCGTTATGAAGGAACGTGTATGGTATGGCATCCTCTCCAGGGGCAGTGTCTTTCACGGGATGGCTCGCACAAGCTCCTCCACGCGGATGGGGCGTCGGCAGCGTGGTCCTCCCTACAAGCTGCCGTGAATGCCTCGATCCTGGCAGCGTAGCTTCCCTCTGTAGCTCCCTGGTGGCCGGAGGCAGCCTGGCAGACGAGGCCCGGGAAACAAAGGTGGTAAGCAGTCTCCCGGCCTCGACTTGCGGCTGCGGGTGAAGCGGTGGCCTAGGCATGGTCCCTCGTGCAACCGCACGGAGCTTCCGCCAGTGCACGGCAGTGGATACACCGGCGTCAATGGTGGCGCACCAGGATAGCCAGTGCTCCTCTTGCACCCTCTCTGTAGTTACCTTAGCCTGGCGGATGGCCGCCCGGAGGAGGCCCCTCGTGGCGTCGGTGGTGTGACGCCTGTTGAGCTTACGCGCCTGATTGACTCGGTGGTTGGCCACTTTTATGTCCGCATTGTAGTACCACCGGTCCTTATAATTCCGCTTCGCAGGTCTGGTGGTGGGGATGGCCTCGTCAGCTGCACTGCGGAACATCTCAATCAGGCGGACCGCCGCCTCCTCCAAGTCGTCAGGCCTGTCGGTGGTCGCCAGATGACGGGCAACCGCCGCGCGGAACATAGGCCAGTCAGCCCTGCTCAAATTCCAGCGTGCCGGCCGCTGCGGAGGCACAGGCGGGGCCACAGGTAGGGTGGTGACAGTGGCAAAGTGGTCGCTGGCTAGGCTGTCATGCAGGGCCCACGTCGCGCCGACAGCAAGAGGCTGCGACACCAGGGAGAGGTCCAGCACCCCCCCGCGGACGTGAGTGGGCTCCCCCGTGTTGAGCAGAGTGACAGTTGGCAGGTCCGCCAGCGTTGCTGCGACGTGGCGGCCGACACGGTTGTTCTGGCGGCTCCCCCACCTCTCGTGGTGGGCGTTAAAGTCGCCGCCGATGAAGGTGGGCTCATCGGCGGCGAGTGAGAAAAGCTCGGTTAAGTCTGCATCCGCAGCCCGGCCACTGTACACACAGTAAATTTCTACCGTCGCGCTCGGCAAGGCCACCCTTACTACCAGCACCTCCACGCCGTCACCGCATGGCACGGGGTGAGTCACCCTAGTGCAGGGAAGTGCATCCTTGACTAGAATGCCACACCCAGGCGCCGCACCGGCAATGGCAGGGAGGTAGAAGGCCCTGTAGCCCTCGGTGGGGCCCTAAGCGAGGATAACCAGGCGGGTCAACCACGCCGCCGCAGAAGGACCCCCCAGCTGCTCGCCCGAGGAGTGCTGGCGTTCCACTGCGAGAGCTGTTTTTTTTTTTTTTTTTTAATTTTTACCCCCTAAAAAGGGGGAACGGGCCTTTGTCCGTGGACGGCCCGTCGCAGAGGGGAACCCGCCGCTGGCGTGCGACGGGTGTAGGGACCCCTCCGCCGCCGCTACAGCCACGGGTAGAAGCCGGAGAGCAGCGACGGAGTAACGGGCCCTCCGAGCAGGCGCTCAGGAGCAGCCCGTTCGTGTGGGCGAGCAATGCAAGCTCGTTGCGGGACGCCTCCGCCGCCGCCACAGCCACGGGTAATTCGGCGAGCAGCGACGGAGGCACGGGCTCTCTGGGCAGGCGCCCAGTAGACGCCCGTAGCGGTGCACGGGCGAGCAGCCGACCGGTCGACTTGACTGCCGCGGTGGGGCCCTAAGCGAGGATAACCAGGCGGGTCAACCACGCCGCCGCAGAAGGACCCCCCAGCTGCTCGCCCGAGGAGTGCTGTAGCCGTTTCTCGTTTTTATAGTTTTGGCGGCCGGGGGAGGAGCGGTGGTCTGCGTCCTGCGCGTGCGCTGCCTCCTAGTCCCGCGCTTGCCCGCCCCCGTCAGGCAGTGCATCTATCTAGCCATATTGGAGGAATTTAGGGGTCTCTTGGAGCTGTCTGCATATGCTAGAGCCTAGTACAGTGTGGAGGCTCACCCAACGTCACTGGGCCGTCCGGAACTAGACGGCAGGAGCCAGCCTATCGCCCAAAGACCCACCACCGCAGCCTCTGGCTCTGCATATATAGAGGGAACGCTGGGGCAACCCAGTTTGATTGCTAGCTAGCTAGAAAGCAATCAAACAAGCTAGCTAGCAAGCAAACAAACAAACAAACAAACAAACTAACAAACAAACATACAAACAAACAAACAAACTCACTAGCTAGCTAGCAAGCAATCAAACAAGCTAGCTAGCAAGCAAACAAACAAACAAACAAGCTAGCTAGCTTGCTAGCTAGCAAGCAAACAAACAAACACAAACAAACAAACAAACAAGCTAGCTAGCTTGCTAGCAAGCAAACAAACAAACAAACAAACAAAAAAAAAACTCACTAGCTAGCTAGCAAGCAATCAAACAAGCTAGCTAGCAAGCAAACAAACAAACTAACAAACAAACAAACAAACAAACAAACAAACAAACAAACAAACAAACTAGCAAGCAAACAAACAAACAAACAAACAAAGTAGCTAGCTAGCTAGCAAACAAACAAACAAACAATCAAACAAACAAACTCACTAGCTAGCTAGCAAGCAATCAAACAAGCTAGCTAGCAAGCAAGCAAACAAACAAACAAGCAAACAAACAAACAAACAAACAAACTAGCTAGCTAGCAAACAAACAAACAAACAAACAAACAGACAAACTAGCTAGCAAACAAACAAACATTCAAACTCACTAGCTAGCTAGCAAGCAATCAAACAAGCTAGCTAGCAAGCAAACAAACAAACAAACAAACAAACAAACAAGCTAGCTAGCTAGCTAGCTAGCAAGGAAACAAACAAACAAACAAACAAACAAACACACAAACAAGCTAGCTAGCAAACAAACAAACAAACAAACTAGCAAGCAAACAAACAAACAAACAAACAAACAAGCTAGCTAGCAAGCAAGCAAACAAGCTAGCTAGCAAAAAAATAAACAAACTAACAAACAAACCAACAAGCAAGCAAGCAAGCAAGCAAGCAAACAAACAAACAAACAAACTAACTAACTAACTAACAAGGTAGCTAGCTAGCAAACAAACAAAATAACAAGCTAACTAGCAAACAAAGAAACAAAGAAACAAACTAACTAACTAACTAGCTAACTAGCAAAAAAGCTAGTTTCTCGTTGTCGTCCTCATCATAACGTTGCGCCCTCTCTTACTGGACCCGCTTTTTCAGATACGTTGAACCAGCCCCGCCACCGAGTAGCCCGCCGGAACCCTGGGCAAGCGTCTACATGCCCAACAGTAGACAGGTGGATGACTAAAAAGCTGCAAATACGTTTCTATGAAAGTAGGTGTGCCGGCATGTAAATAGGTGTGCCTGCCTGCCTGCCTGCCTGCCTGCCTGCCTGCCAATTAAAGCGAACGGGCTACCTAACAGACAAACACAAAACTAGCTAGCTAACAAACTAAAAGACAAACTAGCTAGCTAGCAAACAAACAAACAAACAAACTCACTAGCTAGCTAGCAAGCAATCAAACAAGCTAGCTAGCAAACAAACAAACAAACAAACAAACAAACAAACTAACTAACTAACTAACTAACTAACTAACTAACTAACTAACTAACTAACTAACAAACAAACAAACAAACAAACAAACAAACAAACAAACAAACAAACAAACAAACAAACAAACAAACAAACAAACAAACAAACAAACAAACAAACAAACAAACAAACAAACAAACAAACAAACAAACAAACAAACAAACAAACAAACAAACAAACAAACAAACAAACAAACAAACAAACAAACTAGCAAGCAAGCAAACAAGCTAGCTAGCAAACAAACAAACAAACAAACAAACAAACAAACAAACAAACAAACAAACAAACAAACAAGCTAGCTAGCAAACAAACAAAATAACAAGCTAACTAGCAAACAAACAAACAAACAAACTAACTAACTAACTAACTAACTAACTAACAAACAAACAAACAAACAAACAAACAAACAAACAAACAAACAAACAAACAAACAAACAAACAAACAAACAAACAAACAAACAAACAAACAAACAAACAAACAAACAAACAAACAAACAAACAAACTCACTAGCTAGCTAGCAAGCAAGCAAACAAGCTAGCTAGCAAACAAACTAACAAACAAACAAACAAACAAACAAGGTTGCTAGCTAGCAAACAAACAAACAAACAAGGTAGCTAGCTAGCAAACAAACAAAATAACAAGCTAACTAGCAAACAAACAAACAAAAACAAACAAACAAACAAACAAACAAACAAACAAACAAACTAACTAACTAACTAACTAACTAACTAACTAACTAACTAACTAACTAACTAACTAACTAACTAACTAACTAACTAACTAACTAACTAACTAACTAACTAACTAACTAACTAACAAACAAACAAACAAACAAGGTAGCTAGCTACCAAACAAACAAAATAACAAGCTAAATAGCAAACATACAAACAAACAAACAAACAAAGAAACAAGCTAACTAACTAACTAACTAACTAACTAACTAACTAGCTAGCTAGCTAACTAGCAAAAAAGCTAATTAGGGAGCTAGCTCGTTTGTTTGTTGCAAGCTAACTTGTTAGTTAGTTTTGTTGTGGGAGTTTTGTTCTTAGTTTGTTGAGGTTTGTAATGCGTGTTGGCTTTCCTTTTTGGGGGGGGGTTTGCTTGGGATGGAGTATTGCGATTTCTTTTTACATATGTTAGATGACTGTCTCTTTTTAGTGATTCTGAAAGTCCTTTAGCGAAAATAATCACTTGGATTATAGTGTCTTTCCTGCAATATTTGCCTGTGCAATGGAATAAGTATTATTTCATCTATCACTGAAATAGCTGGATGTTAATACAAAAATATTGCCATACTCAACTCCTAATACCTCCCCAATTGTTTTTTTTTTTATGCAAGACCATAGGTAATAGTAGCTGTATCTACAAAACGATTGGTAATAGGATTATCTGTTACTCAAGCAAATGGTACAAATAAATAATTCTCCTTGAACAAGTTTGTTTTTACATCCTGTGCATATGGGAGGAAAAATGAAATCTAATAGCGCTTTTATCAACTCTTTCATAGTTACTGAAATATTCTAATACCTACAAACAGAACATATATTTGTATTGTTGTAAATTGCTTGTTAAAGCTTTTATTCCAAGAATTTACCTCAAAAAAATCTTAAAAAGTTCAGAGTTAAAAGCGTAAATATTACCGAAGTAGAAAACTCATATAAGATCTCTATTCATAACTCCCGTAACACCTATGTGTGAATATACTGCTCCTGTATGGTTTATGGTAGTAAGAGACATCTAAGATATAATCAAGAGAGAATCATACAATGTAATAAACTCTACCCACATACTGGCCAAAGAATATGCTAAAGATATTTCTCAAGGAAAAAAAAAAATAACTCCTTAGCAATGGCTTTTAGTTACAGCAGAAGAGCAACTATTGGGGTTCCCCGTCCGCTAGGGGAGCCTACGGCGGAGCTATGTGCGTGGGTTTCCTTAAACTTTTTTTTTTTTTTTGTGTGTGTGTGTGTGTGTTACTATAATTATAATTCTTATTAGCTAGCGCGAGACTCCTGTATCGCAGTGTCTGTGCTGGCTGGCTGGCTGGTCCTGGTGCTTTTGCACTTAGTTTAGCTTACCCTCCCAAACGTTTTCTTCTTCTCCTCAGGGTCTACCTCGCCACCTAGCACCTGTGTGTGAGACAGGATGTTTAGGTTGTGTTAAACTATACCGTGATGATGGCTGTGTGTGCGTGTGAAGGTGAAGGTGAAGGTACAAACCGATGCATGCTTTCTCGGGTGAGGCAGGGGATCATACATGACGTCAGTGACTGACTGACTGATTCATTTTACTCATTCCGGACCTACTCCACAGGCCAGAGCGGGTCGGAGCCCACCCAGCTACTACCTACCTACTTCATCTCGGCGGGGGCAGCGCCGCATCTGATCTGCACGACGGCCATCATCGTCTCCACGACCTGCAGCACCTACCTCCGGCTCTGTTTTGCGTTTTTATTTTTATTTGTTATGTTATGTTTTGTGTGTTGTGGTTGTCGTCGTTGTCAGCAGAGGAGTCCCTTACCTGCCACGAAGAAAACAAACAAACTAACTGTGGGAAGCCTGCCAGACTCGGGGGTTGTTAATTGTTGTTGTTGTTGTCATGACTGAGGGTCTTCTTCCTAGTAATATCAGCAGGAATTGACCTAGGAATGGCACTATGTACTTGAGGGGGTGTCCAGAACTCTCTTTTTGGAAAAGGGTGTGGCTCCCAAGGGGAGCCGGATTAAACGGTACTGTTGTCGTCCCTGAAAGGCCGAGGGCGATTACTTCTTCTCGGTCTTCTTGGGCAGGAGCACCGCCTGGATGTTAGGCAGCACACCTCCCTGGGCAATGGTGACGCCGGAGAGGAGCTTGTTCAGCTCCTCGTCGTTGCGGATGGCCAGCTGCAGGTGGCGGGGGATGATGCGGGTCTTCTTGTTGTCGCGGGCCGCGTTGCCGGCCAGCTCGAGCACCTCGGCGGCCAGGTACTCCATGACGGCCGCCAGGTACACGGGGGCGCCGGCGCCCACGCGCTCGGCGTAGTTGCCCTTCCTCAGGAGACGGTGGATCCTGCCCACGGGGAACTGCAGGCCGGCACGGCTGGAGCGGGACTTTGACTTCCCCTTCACCTTTCCTCCCTTGCCGCGTCCAGACATGTCGACAGTGAGTGGTGGGGGCGTGGACTTGCGCTTCTGCTGTGGGCTCGGAGAGCGAATACCTGCCGCTCTTCTTCTTCTTCTTCTTCTAGGTTTACCCCCTAAAAAGGGGGAACGGGCCTTTGTCGCTGTGGACGGCCCGTCGCAGAGGGGAACCCGCCGCGGGCGTGTGGCGGGTGGGGGAACCCTTCCGTCGCCGCCACAGCCACGGGTAGGAGCCGGCGAGCAGCGACGGAGGAACGGGCCCTCCGAGCTCCGGCTCAGGAGCAGCCCGCTTATGTGGGCGAGCAATGCAAGCTCGTTGCGGGACGCCTCCGCCGCCGCCACAGCCACGGGTAACAGCCGGCGAGCAGCGACGGAGGCACGGGCTCTCTGGGCAGGCGCCCAGCAGACACCCGTAGCGGTGCACGGGCGAGCAGCCGACCGGTCGACTTGACTGCCGCGGTGGGGCCCTAAGCGAGGATAACCAGGCGGGTCAACGACGCCGCCGCAGAAGGACCCCCCAGCTGCTCGCCCGAGGAGTGCTGGCGTTCCACTGACCTGCCGCTCACTTCACTTCTTCACTTCTCTCGATTCACCCCCTAAAAAGGGGGAACGGGCCTTTGTCACTATGGACGGCCCGTCGCAGAGGGGAACCCGCCGCGGGCGTGCGGCGGGTGGGGGAACCCTTCCGTCGCCGCCTCAGCCACGGGTATAAGCCGTGGGGCAGCGACGGAGTAACGGGCCCTCCGAGCTCTGGCTCAGGAGCAGCCCGCTCGTGTGGGCGAGCAATGCAAGCTCGTTGCGGGACTCCTCCGCCGCCGCCACAGCCACGGGTAACAGCCGGCGAGCAGCGACGGAGGCACGGGCTCTCTGGGCAGGCGCCCAGTAGACACCCGTAGCGGTGCACGGGCGAGCAGCCGACCGGTCGACTTGACTGCCGCGGTGGGGCCCTAAGCGTGGATAACCAGGCGGGTCAACCACGCCGCCGCAGAAGGACCCCCCAGCTGCTCGCCCGAGGAGTGCTGGCGTTCCACTGCCCTGCCGCTCACCACTTTTTCGCCCTATACTATAGTGCAGCGCAGGATCGGAGGGCGGGGACGGCCGGGCGAGCCTGCCAATGGGAGCGCGTGCCGCCTCGCGTCCCCGCGATCCCGAGTAAGCCGCGCCGCCATAAAGGGGAAATCCGGGTGCGGCCCGGCACCGGCCGTAACCCCCACCCCAACCGTGACAACTCCCCCACAGGCCACCACAACCGACGAACCCTAGGTGTCAACACGCTCATCACCCCCCCACCTGAAGCCATCAGACTCGTCCAATGGAACATGCAAGGCGCCCGAGGAAAAATCCACCTCCTTCAAGAGGCAGCTCGAGGGGAAGGCGTCGACGTCTTCCTTCCGGGTGGGATGTGCGGCAGGCCTGGTAGGTCTCCCTCCCGTTGCCCGCCGGAGGCATGACCAGAGCGTTCCGAGGCTGGTGCGCGAGCCGAAGCTCTCACACCAGCTCAGCCACTTGGTCTCCCTCTCCTCCCTGGCAACCTGTCGGGCGTGATCCACTGCTTCGCGAAGTAGCTGTAGATTTTCCTGCGTGCGGTCCCTACGAAAGCGCTTGCGGCTGGTGTTGACTTGATGGTTCATCTCCTTGACTCGGGGGCTGCGGAACCATCCCTTCTTGGTAGGTGGTCTACGACCAACTGCCTTCGGGATGGCTCTGTCGGCGGCGTCGGTCAAAGCTGCAGCAAGGTCGCGGTCGAAGCGGTCAATGTCATCAGGTTGGCTGTAGTGAAGCCACCACTTAGCCACCTCTCTACGAAAGGTGGCCCAGTTGGCCATGTCCAGCCGCCACCTGCTCGGCCCGGCCTCCCTCGGCGGGAGGGGGACATCGAGCGTCGTCAGAATCGCAAAATGGTCGCTCGTCAAGGTCGGGTATAGTCGCCAGTCTGCTCCGTCGGCCAACGCGGAAGAAACTAACGTGAGGTCAGGGCGTTGCCCTGGACGTGTCGGCTCACCTGTGTTTAGCAGCACGGCGCCCTCAAGATCCTGGAGCAGCGTTGCCAGATGCTGCCCTGCAGCGTTGGCGTTGCTCCTGGAACCCAGCACCTCGTGGTGGGCGTTGAAATCGCCTCCAACAAGGACGCTGGCCTCTCCGGCAAGAGTGAGGAGCTCAGTGAGGTCAAGCTCACGTCTCGGCTTGCTGTATACATTGTAGACTATGACCTCCGTCCCGTTAAGGAGGAGGGTGACGGCTTGGGTCTCGACACCCTCACCGCAGTCTATGGGGCGTTCGACCACCCTATGGGGGATGGAGTTGCTGACCAAGATCAGACAACCTCTACCCCCAGTCTCGTCCCTGATCGGGAGATGGTGGGCCGTGTATCCGGGAAAGCGGAGATGGCAATCCCCCCTAACCAGCGTTTCCTGTAGGAGGCAAACACTTACGTCATCCTCAATGAGAGCGGCCTGGAGCAGAGTCTTGTTGGCGCGGAGTCCTCGGATGTTCCACTGTAAGAACCTTAGGCCTGGGCGGCCCGGAGGTCCTCCAGCATTGGGTTCTCCTTGTTCACGGAGTTCGTCGTCGGTCGCGTCTTACTCGGCGTCCCTGGCGTCAAGGTCAGTAGGTCGTTCTCTGCTCTCTTCAGGACAGCGTCCGTCGCCGAGGTGCGATGGGCGCCCAGGGCTTGTAGCAGGTCGCAGTGCATTCTTGCCATCACTGCTTGCAGGCGCATCATCAGATCGTGCAGGTCGAAGGTCGGAGCGGTGGGGCTATAGGTGACGGTCGCTTTCCTGGTGGAGTCTGGGCTGATCCAAAACGTCTTCAGCAACCCAGCGTCTAGACGGCCGGGCGCGCTCATCCTCCTCGTACGGCTGCGTGGCGGGGCGGCCTCCGTCCCGGACGACGCACGCGTCTCCGCTCCGGCTGAGCTGAGGTGCTCCGTCTCTGTGGGCGTGCGCCGCTCCACTGGGGCGGGAGTGGGTCCCTCCGCCGTGGCTGCTGGTCGTCTCTTCTTTTTGCGGTTCCTCCTGCGGCGGGGTGCGCTCCCTGGCCGCAGTGGTTGCTGAGCGGGTAACGGCGGATAGTCTTCCTCCGTCGGGGGCGGGGGCCGTGGTGGCGCCGTCATCTCCGTCTGGCCGTGGCCTCGCGGCTGGGGCACCGGTCCCCTCTCCGTGGTTGGAAGTCGCCGCCTCCGCTCCGCGCACCTCCGCGACCACGCTGGGTGGCTCCCGCCGCAGTTGCAGCATCTTGGCGGAGGCCGGCTGGCCTCCTCCCGTCTGGCTCCGATGCACACGATGGAGTCGTGGTTGCCCGCGCACACCGCGCAGGTTAGCCGCGACCCGCGGCAGAGCCTGGCCACGTGGCCAAACTTCTGGCACTTGAAGCACCGCGTCGGCTCCTCTAAGAAAGGCCGTACGCGGTACCTGCCGAGCCAGCCGAGGGACAGGTCCTTGGGAAGCGATTCCCGGTCCATGACTAGTTCCACGTTCCTCGTGGGTAGTCTCCGTCCTTCTCTCACGACATGGCAACGCCTGACGTGAGTCACTCCGCTGTCTGCTAGTTTCCTGATGTCCTCGGCATCGTACTCGAGGGGGTACCCCACAAGCACCCCCTTCACTCTCCTCGGTACTTGCTCCAGCCTCTGGAGGACAATGCCTCGAGGGCGACGAGCTACTACCTCCTCGAGAAACTCCGCCGCGGCCGCGTCCCTCGGAGTCAGGAGGAATGGCGTCGGGGTCTGGAGGTGCACAGCCGGCGCCGGGCGGCTCAGTGTCTCCAGGTGTCGCACGGCGAGGTAATCGCTGTTGCAGTCTCCCCTGTGCACTAGGCGGTACCGGGGGGGCCCTCCGTGGGCCTCCTCCGATCCGCTGCCCGGGGGGCAGGAGCGACCTCCACGGCTGGTGTCAGCTGCCTCTTCCTCTGCTGGACGGTCTTCCTCTTCTCTTGCGTCACAAACTCGGGGTCGGCGCTGGTAGACGATCGGTCTAGCTCTTGGTCCGAGGACTCCGGGTCCGAGAGCAGCGGTAGGTCGTCGTCCTCCAGCAACCGCTTCCTGGGTGGCTTGTGGTCCTCTGGGGACCGGTCGGCCTTCCTCTTGGGCGTGTCCAAGGAGACGGCCTCTAGGGGGGCGACGGCAGACATGTCTGTCAGACAGTGTCTATCATCCACTACACTTTTCACTGAAATACACACCTAACAGTGCACGAGCACTTGAAGCCACACCCTGTGAGCGGGCCCGGCAACAAAACACCTGAGCTGAGCCTGAGCCCGAGACGCAGGCGAGCTGACGCACTGTACACAACACTGGAAGCGCACACACAGAACACAACACGCTCAACTCTTTGCCCACACCCTGTGAATGGGCACGGCAAGAAAGCACACTACACAATCGGCGCCTGATCCGGAGTCACAGGCTTGCTACCGCAACGTACACAACACCCGTGCGCAGAGCGCAACACACTCAACTCGGTGTCCTGCAAGAGAGCACCGCGGAGACACGCAAATCACTCGAAAACACTAATCACTAATCACTAATCACAAGCACATAAGGTAACACGCGTAAGCACACGGAGCAGAGCCCCAAAAAAGGGCCCGCTAAAGCTGCAAACAACAAACTCCACAAAGGGCAGGTACTCCTCAAGCTGGGTCAAGAGCTGGCTCTCCCAGCAGCAGCTCGATCGCTAGGAGGCGAGAGCTGTTGCTGGAGAAGGTCCGGGTGAGAAGTAGGTCCGCGCGCTGTGTTGGCTTGGTGGTGGTGGTGGGTGGTGGTTGGCTTCACTGGTTGGCTTGGTGGTGGTGGTGGTGGGTTTTTGAGGGTTGTTAGCCCTCGCGGGCTATATGCCATAGGCTGGCCCGCCTCTATCTGCTTCTTCACTGCGGCCAGAGCGCGTCTCGCCGTGGGTCTCGTCGCGGGCACTTGATCGGGAAACCGGGCTTCCTGTGAGTCCGCGCTGCTCCGAGGGCTTCGTAAAGCATCGTCTGGATGGGGTTCTCGTACAGGTGCTCTCGGCCCTTCAGCTCTGCCTCGGCGTGGTTCTCGATGAGGCCCCTTAGGGCCCTCACCATGGTGAACAACTCCACCCTGGTGAGCGTGACCGCGGGGGCGAACTGAGCCTCCCAGTTCACCCCAGGGGGGCCTGCGCAAAGGCTCGGGTCAGGGGCGGCAGTCTCTGCGTCTGCGGTGGTCGTCCTCGGCGTCTGCGTCTCCTGGGCTGCTGTCTCTGGAGCTGACTGGGCCGCCGCATCCTCAGTGGGCGGAGGAGCGGTCTGGCAGGCCCTGCCTCGCTTCTTCCAGCTTGTCTGCGTTTCGGCGTCTTCCTGAGCGAGGTCGTCGGTGTTGGTGGCGACCTCATCCTGTTGTGGCGGGGCAGCGTCGTCGGTGGTGGTGGCGGCGTCTTCAAAGGTTGGCAGTGGGCTGGCAGGTGCTGGTGCAGGGACCACCACGTCCATTCTTGGGCTTGGAGAGGGTGAGGCAGAGGGAGCTGCTTGGCAAACAGCCTGGTTCTTTGGGGGCAAGGTGTCTATAGCACACGAGGGCCGAGGGGGGAGCCTCCTCAGTCGTTCGGGGCAGCCCTTGAACCAGGCGTGGTGTCTCCCGCCACAGTTCGGACATCGTGCAGCCCGGACATTGCCGGTCCTCAGTGTATCAATACACTTCGAGGAGGGATGTTTCCCGCTGCACACGACGCAGAGAGCACCGGTCCTGCAGTACTTCTGCACATGGCCAAAGGCCTGGCAATTGAAGCACCGCAGGGGCTCCGGGGTGAACCTCATGACGGAGAAGACACCCCAGACGCCTAGGTCAAGGGACGACGGGAGAGACCCCCGAAACGTCACCTCGACCTGCCGTGGGCTTTCTGCAACAGTGACCTCCGTTGTATGTACACCTCCTGCGAAGGTGACGCGCGGGTCTTCCAGGATCGGTCGGAGGATTGGCCAAGAGGGTACCGCGAAACGATACCCCGCGACCTGCCCTCGACCTCTCCAAGGGTGATGCCGTCAGTGGTTTCCCTGCTCAGACGAGCAAGGGAAAAAGCAGCTTCCTCATCCAGGGGTTTGATATAGATCGCACCCCCAGACGCTACAGGCCCGGGACCGTGGCCCTCCGTGAGATCCGCCGCTACCAGAAGAGCACCGAGCTCCTCATCAGGAAGCTGCCCTTCCAGCGTCTGGTGCGCGAGATCGCCCAGGATTTCAACCCCGATCTCCGCTTCCAGTCCTCTGCCGTCATGGCTCTGCAGGAAGCCTCCGAGGCCTACCTCGTCGGTCTCTTCGAGGACACCAACCTCTGCGCCATCCACGCCAAGCGTGTCACCATCATGCCAAAGGACATCCAGCTGGCCCGTCGCATTCGCGGCGAGCGTGCCTAAGCGGGCGTTGCCCGTCTGAGTACTACAAGCTGCTCATTATATCTAGGCCATTTTCAGGGCCAAAGTCACTTTCCGGGAGAGAGTTTTAGACAGACACTGGGGCGGGCAGGGGGGGAGGAGGAGGAGGAGGATCACTGGCTTGTTGCCTTTCCCACATATCCTTCTGCTGCTTCATAATCTCATATCAATTGATTGGGGGGCTTTGATTTCTCTCTTAACTTATTTCAACTGGCGGGTGCACGAGTAGGGAATATGTGGGGACTACACGCAGGCAGGAAGACAGGAATTACCAGAACAAGTAAATAAATATAAACGGAGGGGCGGAATCACTAACTACTGATGACGGCTGCTATGTAGGCATATATCGCTCATCATGATCCCCTGCAGCTGACAACAAACGACCGAGAGAAGCATTGGCGATTTCAAGCCTTGGTCGCGGTTTGGCGAGCACTGGCGGGACTCGGTCCGCTTATTGATGCCATGCATCCCTTGGTGGGTCAGCTCAGTGAGTGAGTGAGTGTGAGAGAGAGAGAGAGAGAGAGAGAGAGAGAGAGAGAGAGAGAGAGAGAGAGAGAGAGAGAGAGAGAGAGAGAGAGAGAGAGAGAGCGGGAGGGACTAACCGTCTTAATTCGTTCTCTTTCGGGAAATAGTTTTTGGCTCCGATGGAGCCGGTTCTTTTCCAGTGCAAGCAAGTTGGTGGGTTGCTTATTTGGAGGAGGTGTACTTGGTGACGGCCTTGGTGCCTTCGGACACGGCGTGCTTGGCCAGCTCACCGGGCAGGAGGAGACGGACGGCCGTCTGGATCTCCCGACTGGTGATGGTGGAGCGCTTGTTGTAATGGGCCAGGCGAGAGGCCTCGGCGGCGATGCGCTCGAGGATGTCGTTCACGAAGGAGTTCATGATGGACATGGCCTTGGAGGAGACGCCGGTGTCGGGGTGGACCTGCTTGAGCACCTTGTAGATGTAGATGGAGTAGCTCTCCTTCCTCCTGCGCTTCTTCTTCTTGTCACCCTTGGCGATGGCCTTTTGGGCCTTGCCAGCCTTCTTGGCGGCCTTTCCTGATGCTTTGGGGGGCATGTCTGCTTCTTGGTTCCCAGACAACGAGCGAATGTTGCCTTCTTCTTCTTCTTGGGATTTACCCCCTAAAAAGGGGGAACGGGCCTTTGTCCGTAGACGGCCCGTCGCAGAGGGGAACCCGCCGCTGGCGTGCGGCGGGTGTGGGGAGCCCTCCGCCGCCGCCACAGCCACGGGTAGAAGCCGGCGAGCAGCGACGGAGGAACGGGCCCTCCGACCAGGCGCTCAGGAGCAGCCCGCTCGTGTGGGCGGGCAATGCAAGCTCGTTGCGGGACGCCCCCGCCGCAGCCACAGCCACGGGTAACAGCCGGCGAGCAGCGACGGAGGCACGGGCTCTCTGGGCAGGCGCCCAGTAGACACCCGTAGCGGTGCACGGGCGAGCAGCCGACCGGTCCACTTGACTGCCGCGGTGGGCCCTACCGCGAGGATAACCAGGCGGGTCAACCACGCCGCCACAGAAGGACCCCCCAGCTGCTCGCCCGAGGAGTGCTGGCATTCCACTGACGCGAATGCTGCTGTGGTGGTGGTGGTGGGTTTTTGAGGGTTGTTAGCCCTCGCGGGCTATATGCCATAGGCTGGCCCGCCTCAATCTGCATCATCACTGCGGCCAGAGCGCGTCTCGCCGTGGGTCTCGTCGCGGGCACTTGATCGGGAAACCGGGCTTCCTGTGAGTCCGCGCTGCTCCGAGGGCTTCGTAAAGCACCGTCTGGATGGGGTTCTCGTACAGGTGCTCTCGGTCCTTCAGCTCTGCTTCGGCGTGGTTTTCGATGAGGCCCCTTAGGGCCCTCAGCATGGTGAACAACTCCACCCTGGTGAGCGTGACCGCGGGGGCGAACTGAACCTCCCAGTTCGCCCCAGGGGGTCCTGCGCAAAGGCTCGGGTCAGGGGCGGCAGTCTCAGCGTCTGCAGTGGTCGTCCTCGGCGTCTGCGTCTCCTGGGCTGCTGTCTCTGGAGTTGACTGGGCCGCCGCATCCTCAGTGGGCGGAGGAGCGGTCTGGCAGGCCCTGCCTCGCTTCTTCCAGCTTGTCTGCGTGCAGGCGTCTTCCTGAGCGAGGTCATCGGTGTTGGTGGCGACCTCATCTTGTTGTGGCGGGGCAGCGTCGTTGTTAGTGGTGGCGGCGTCTTCAAATGTTGGCAGTGGGCTGGCAGGTGCTGGTGCACAGAGCACCACGTCCATTCTTGGGCTTGGAGAGGGTGAGGCAGAGGGAGCTGCTTGGGAAACAGCCTGGTTCTTTGGGGGCAAGGTGTCTATAGCACCCGAGGACCGAGGGGGGAGCCTCCTCAGTCGTTCGGGGCAGCCCTTGAACCAGGCGTGGTGTCTCCCGCCACAGTTCGGACATCGTGCAGCCCGGACATTGCCGGTCCTCAGTGTATCAATACACTTCGAGGAGGGATGTTTCCCGCTGCACACGCCGCAGAGAGCACCGGTCCTGCAGTACTTCTGCACATGGCCAAAGGCCTGGCAATTGAAGCACCGCAGGGGCTCCGGGGTGAACCTCATGACGGAGAAGACACCCCAGACGCCTAGGTCAAGGGACGACGGGAGAGACCCCCGAAACGTCACCTCGACGTGCGGCGTGGGCTCTCTGCGACAGTGACCCGCGTTGTACTACACCTCCTTGAGAAGGTGACGCACGGGTCCTTTAAGATCGGCCGGAGGGACTTGCCCAGGGGGTGTTGCGAAACGATACCCCTCGACCTGCCCTTGACCTCTCCCAGGGAGATGCCGACTGTGGTCTCTCTGCTCACACGAGCAAGGGAAAAAGCAGCTTCCTCATCCAGGGGTTTGATATAGATCGCACCCCCAGACTTCTCCTGCACCCTTACCCGAAGGCCCGGGTGCTCCCTCTCCAGCCGTCGAACGGCGTGGAAGGGGCTCACTTCGTCGTGGTGGAGTATGGTGTACACTCGGTAGTCCGGGGCCAGTGGTGGTGTCGGGACTCGGCGGCGTCTCTTCTTCTTCTTCTTCTTCTTCTTTTTCTTCTTCTTCTTCTTCTTCTTCTTCTTGTTTCTCGTTGTCGACCTCATCATAACGTTGCGCCCTCTCTTACTGGACCCGCTTTTTCAGATACGTTGAACCAGCCCCGCCACCGAGTAGCCCGCCGGAACCCTGGGCAAGCGTCTACATGCCCAACAGTAGACAGGTGGATGACTAAAAAGCTGCAAATACGTTTCTATGAAAGTAGGTGTGCCGGCATGTAAATAGGTGTGCCTGCCTGCCTGCCTGCCTGCCTGCCTGCCTGCCTGCCAATTAAAGCGAACGGGCTAGCTAACAGCCAAACACAAAACTAGCTAGCTAACAAACTAAAAGACAAACTAGCTAGCTACCTAGCGAGCAAGCAAGCAAGCAAACAAACAAACAAACAAACAAACAAACAAACAAACAAACTCACTAGCTAGCTAGCTAGCAAACAAACAAACTAACTAACTAACTAACTAACTAACTAACTAACTAACTAACAAACAAACAAACACACAAACACACAAACAAGCAAACAAACAAACAAACAAACAAGCAAGCAAACAAGGAAGCAACCAAGCAAGCAAGCAAGCAAACAAACAAACAAACAAACAAACAAACAAACAAACAAACAAACAAACAAACTAACTAACTAACTAACTAACTAACTAACTAACTAACAAGGTAGCTAGCTAGCAAACAAACAAAATAACAAGCTAACTAGCAAACAAACAAACAAAATAACAAGCTAACTAGGAAACAAACAAACAAAGAAACAAACTAACTAACTAGCAAAAAAGCTAGTTAGGAAGCTAGCTCGTTTGTTTTGTTGTGGGAGTTTTGTTCATAGTTTGTTGAGGTTTGTAATGCGTGTTGGCTTTCCTTTTTTGGGGGGGGGTTTGCTTGGGATTTAGTATTGCGATTTCTTTTTACATATGTTAGATGACTGTCTCTTTTTAGTGATTCTGAAAGTCCTTTAGCGAAAATAATCACTTGGATTATAGTGTCTTTCCTGCAATATTTGCCTGTGCAATGGAATAAGTATTATTTCATCTATCACTGAAATAGCTGGATGTTAATACAAAAATATTGCCATACTCAACTCCTAATACCTCCCCAATTTTTTTTTTTTTTTTTTTTTAATGCAAGACCATAGGTAATAGTAGTTGTGTCTACAAAACGATTGGTAATAGGATTATCTGTTACTCAAGCAAATGGTACAAATAAATAATTCTCCTTGAACAAGTTTGTTTTTACATCCTGTGCATATGGGAGGAAAAATGAAATCTAATAGCGCTTTTATCAACTCTTTCATAGTTACTGAAATATTCTAATACCTACAACCAGAACAGATATATTTTCATTATTGTATGTGAGAGGTATAGAGGAAAGTAATTGCTTGTTAAGGCTTTTATTCTAAGAATCTACCTCAAAAAAGTCTAAAAAGTTCAGAGTTAAAAGTGTAATGATTACCGAAGTAGAAAAATCATATAAGATCTCTATTCATAACTCCCGTAACACCTATGTGTGAATATACTGCTCCTGTATGGTTTATGGTAGCAAAAGACTTCAAAGATATAATCAAGAGCGAATCATACAATGTAATAAACTCTACCCACATACTGGCCAAAGAATATGCTAAAGATATTTTTCAAGGAAAAAAAAAATCACTCCTTAGCAATGGCTTTTAGTTACAGCAGAAGAGCGACTAGTGGGGTTCCCCGTCCGCTAGGGGAACTTACGGCGGAGCTATGTGCGTGGTTCTCCTTAAACATTTTTTTTTTTTTTTTTTGTGTGTGTGTGTGTGTATGTGTGTGTGTGTGTGTGTGTGTGTGTGTGTGTGTGTGTGTTCTTCTAATTATAATTCTTATTAGCTAGCGCGAGGTGAGACTCCTGTATCGCAGTGTCTGTGCTGGCTGGCCCTGGTGGTTTTGCGCTTAGTTTAGCTTACCCTCCCAAACGTTTTCTTCTTCTCCTCAGGGTCTACCTCGCCACCTAGCACCTGTGTGTGAGACCGGATGTTTAGGTTGGGTTAAACTATACCGTGTGAAGGTGAAGGTGAAGGTGAAGGTACAAACCGATGCATGCTTTCTCGGGTGAGGCAGGGTATCATACATGACGTCAGTGACTGACTGACTGATTCATTTTACTCATTCCGGACCTACTCCACAGGCCACAGCGGGTCGGAGCCCACCCAGCTACCACCTACCTACTTCATCTCGGCGGGGGCAGTGCCGCATCTGATCTGCACGACGGCCATCATCGTCTCAACGACCTACCTCCCGGCTCTGTTTTGCATTTTTTTTTATTTGTTATGTTATGTCTTGTGGGTTGTTGTTATCGTCGTTGTCAGCAGAGGAGTCCCTTACCTGCCGTGAAGAAAACAAACAAACTAAGTGTGGGAAGCCTGCCATACGTGGGGGTTGTTAATTGTTGTCATGACTGAGGGTCTTCTTCCTAGTAATATCAGCAGGAATTGACCTAGGAATGTCACTATGTAGTTGAGGGTGTGTGTCCAGAAGTCTCTTTTTGGAAAAGGGTGTGGCTCCCAAGGGGAGCCGGATTAAACGGTACTGTTGTCGTCCCTGAAAGGCCGAGGGCGATTACTTCTTCTCGGTCTTCTTGGGCAGGAGCACCGCCTGGATGTTAGGCAGCACACCTCCCTGGGCAATGGTGACGCCGGAGAGGAGCTTGTTCAGCTCCTCGTCGTTGCGGATGGCCAGCTGCAGGTGGCGGGGGATGATGCGGGTCTTCTTGTTGTCGCGGGCCGCGTTGCCGGCCAGCTCGAGCACCTCGGCGGCCAGGTACTCCATGACGGCCGCCAGGTACACGGGGGCGCCGGCGCCCACGCGCTCGGCATAGTTGCCCTTCCTCAGGAGACGGTGGATCCTGCCCACGGGAAACTGCAGGCCGGCACGGCTGGAGCGGGACTTTGACTTCCCCTTCACCTTTCCTCCCTTGCCGCGTCCAGACATGTCGACAGTGAGTGGTGGGGGCGTGGACTTGCGCTTCTGCTGTGGGCTCGGAGAGCGAATACCTGCCGCTCGTTGTTGTTGTTGTTGTTGAAGATTTACCCCCTAAAAAGGGGGAACGGGCCTTTGTCACAGTGGACGGCCCGTCGCAGAGGGGAACCCGCCTCGGGCGTGCGGCGGGTGGGGGAACCCTTCCGTCGCCGCCTCAGCCACGGGTATAAGCCGGGGGGCAGCGACGGAGGAACGGGCACTCCGAGCTCTGGCTCAGGAGCAGCCCGCTCGTATGGGCGAGCAATGCAAGCTCGTTGCGGGACGGCTCCGCCGCCGCCACAGCTACGGGTAACAGCCGGCGAGCAGCGACGGAGGCACGGGCTCTCTGGGCAGGCGCCCAGCAGACACCCGTAGCGGTGCACGGGCGAGCAGCCGACAGGGGTACAAGTCTCATCCAGGAAACTATCGACCAATTAGCCTGACATCGATTGTTTGTAAGTTAATGGAGACTATCATTCGCAACAATATGGTGAAATTCTTCGAAGAAATTAATATAATAAATAATTCGCAACATGGCTTCCATAGCAAACGTTCGTGTTTAACTAGCCGACTTGATTTTTTCATTATATTTTTGAGGTGTTGGATGAAAGCAGATCAGTAGATATCATATATATGGATTTTCAAAAGGCATTTGATAAGGTCCCCCACCAACGATTGCTCAGCAAACTATTGGCGCACGGTATCTCGGGTAACATTCACAATTGGCTTGTGGACTGGCTCTCTGAGCGGAAGCAGAGAGTAGTTCTAAACGGTGTTACATCTAACTGGCTCGATGTCAGAAGCGGCGTAACTCAAGGATCATTGCTTGCCCCATGCTCTTCTTAATTTATGTTAATGATATCGATGATGGGCTCACTTGCAAAGTATCAAAATTTGCTGATGACACAATTTGCTTGTAAAGTAACTGCGACACTCGACGAAGAAACTTTACAAACAGATGTAGATCGACTTGCACGTTGGGCCAGTTAATGGCAAATTAAATTTAACGTTGACAAATGCGGAAGATTACTTTACAATTGATCAGTCAAAAAGAACAGGACGAAATCACAATTTCAAGATAAGTGGTAAAAGATTATCGTCGTACGAAGCTAAACACTTCTTCGATCGAGTTGTTAATGTTTGGAAGTCTCTACCCTGTGATGTCTTTGATAGTACAACAGTTACGGCCTTCAAGAATAGATTAGACAAGTATTTTGAATCCAACCAGCAACTAAGATATTACTCATTGTCGTAATGACGTTAATACTGGTGTCCTTGTCCATTTTTATCGCCCGGTTAGTGGTAGCAGTAAAGGTAGTTCTTTCCTCATTCCTACATAATTTACATGCAGTTTTTCCATGCTTTGGCTGGAGGAAAGGTGGGGAGGAGCCTTCGCCTTTGCTGTCCTTCATCTTCCACCTTTGATTAAATAGTTATTGTAGCTGGTCACAAGCAGCCTCCTAAGGATCCGTTAAGATTTCTCCCTAACAAGGCTGGAGGTTTCGTCACTCAGCCTGATGGCGAAATCCTCCGGACACGAGCCTTGAATTTGCTATCTTCTCCGCGGAGATTGATCCTCCGACCAACGAAGAGGCGCCTGCCTCATCCTCGTATGGTGGTGGGTGATCCAGCGTCATTTATTAAGTCGTTTGCTAGCTCCTACGACAAGCTGGATATGTTCCCTACAAGTGATGTGAAAATTTTCACAAGAATTTGGGAATTATAGCATAAGTCAAGGGGACACTGGGCCTTCGTACGACATACAATTTGCTGTGTGGCTGGTAAACTTTGATTCTCGAGCGCCGGACGGGGCCCTCAGTCATGAACCATGTGGCGGATAAACGGCACCTGATGGCTCGCTTTGTCTCTTGAGCGCTGGCCGAGGCAGCAGTCACTGACTGCTCGAGTGACGGATGAACGGCGGGAATAACGGACTCACACCTAATGCCTCTTGAGCGCTAGTCGAGACAGAGTCAGTAATCGAGTGGCGGGAATGACGGAATCGCACCTATAAGGCCTCGTGAGCACTGACCGAGGCATGCGGGTAATCGGCAGCGGTAGCTCGCTCGCTCGCCCGCCCGCCCGCCCGCTGGCTTGTCGGTATGTGTGCCGGGTAAACGGTGAGGGTAGGTCGCTCGCCCTTAATGGCTCGCTTTGCCTCTTTAGCGCTGGCCGAGGCAGTCACTGACTCCTCGAGTAACGGGTTAGCGGCGGGAGTAACGGACAAGTCAAGGAGACACTGGCCCTTCAAACGACATACAATTTGCTGTGTTGTGGGTAAAATTTGCCTCTTGAGCGCTGGACGAGGCACTCATTCATGAATCGTGTGGCGGGTAAACGGCGGGGGTTACGCGCCAGCACCTGATGGCTCGCTTTGCCTCTTGAGCGCGGGTAATCGGCGGCGGTAGCTCGCTCGCCCCTACTGGCTGGGTTTGCCCCGTGAGCGCTGGACGAGGCAAGCGGGTAATCGGCGGGGGTAGCTCTCGCCCGCCCGCTTGTCGGTGCGTGTGCGACTGTGTGCGCCTGTTTTTAAAGGCACAATACTTTAGTCTTATTAGCAGCTTCCCAAAGCTTCTCTCTGAACCCAGTGGAGGAGATAGCTAGGTAGATGAACGTAATAATCGTCTGTCAACTACCCCAAAATTCGGACTGAGCCCTTTCCTGTTTCTTAAGACTACGAAAACGAGGTGATTCACTTTGTATCCTATGAACGTAAGTTCTTCGCGTCTCACTTTCAATTTGTTAGCGTCTCTCTAAATCAGCACTAAGTAACTCACTCCAGGAAGGAAGGCTTCACCAATGCTCCTCGTCATCCTCCCTGAAGGAAGGAAGGAAGGAAGGAAGAATCAGCAGTAAGTATAGTCCTGCGTGCAGACGGGTTTGGTGTTTGGTGCAGTGTGTTTGGCAAAGAAAAGCAGAAATGAATGAACATTCAAAAACATGACTAAGTAAATAAATCGGAGAAAGAAAAACTAATACTGCTACTACTACAACAACCACTACTAAAGTATCAGAGCGAGTGAAATGACTGACTGCCCCGGGTTCCCCGTCCGCCAGGAGAACCCACGACGGAGCTCTCTGTAATGTTCGTTCTAAACTTTTTTTAATATATATATATATATATATATATATATATATATATATATATATATATATATATATATATATATATATATATATATATATATATATATATATATATATATATATATATATATATATATATATATATATATATATATATATATATATATATATATATATATATATATATATATATATATATATATATATATATATATATATATATATATATATATATATATATATATATATATATATATATATATATATATATATATATATATACTACTACTACTAGTACTACTACCGCTACTACCACTGAAGTATCTGAGCGAGTTAACTGACTGTCCCGTGTTCCTCGCCCGCTAGGGGAACCCCCGACGAAGCTATCTGCAAGGTTCGTCTTAAACTTTTTTATAATATATATATATATATATATATATATATATATATATATATATATATATATATATATATATATATATATATATATATAGACTAAAACAACAACCACCACGAAAGGATCTTGAGCGAGTAAACTGACTGACTGTCCCAGGTTCCCCGCCCGCTAGGGAAACCACGGAGCTCTCTGCAGTCTTCGTCTTAAACTTTATATATATATATATATATATATATATATATATATATATATATATATATATATATATATATATATATATATATATATATATATAAATATATATGGAAGTGGGGTTGCCTCAGCGGGACTGGAAGTGGGGTTGGGGGGTGAGCAGGGGGTTACGGAGTGGGGGTAATTTAGGGGGTTACGGAAGAGGGGGTATCTAGACCCCCTAACCCCCTCTCCCCACACCCATCTCTTTGCCTTTTCACCCCCCCCCCTCACCCCCTCTCGGACTAGCGTACGGAAGCGAGAAGGTGACGGGAGTAGGGGTGCCCAGCAGGGAGGGAGGGGGGTGACGGGAGAAGGGATACTTGAAGGGTTAAGATAAGATCTTTCTTTGACCTCGAATGACCACCAGATTATAATCACGGAAAAGGTTAAGGACATTAGGTTAATGACCAGGCTGAAATATGAATTTACTCTCTAATGCAAGTCCGAAAATAAAATAAAAAATCGCCATTGAACGTAAGACTCGATAAATTATTTAAGTTTTTGCTGGATGTATTGTATCATTATCTTCTTATTTCTCATTTCTCAACTTGTTTCTTCTTATTTCTTTCCTCAACTTATATATATTTTTTTTGCCTCCGGTTATTTGGTGCCATCTAACCCTAAACACGGCCGCAGCAAGTCGGTGGTTTTTTTGTGATCGAATTTCCCTTTTCCGTGAAAAAGGGATCATGTGTGTGTGTGTGTGTGTGTGTGTGTGTGTGTGTGTGTGTGTTCCATTCCCCTCCGATTCTTGAGAAATCTGCGGCTAGCTCGAAATTTTGTGGGCCATCTTTTTTAGCCGATTATATGCTCCGAAGCGGAATATAGTGAGGATTCTTATGGTATCTTCAAATTCCTCATACGTCTATTAGTTCCCGAGTTACACCGAGAAAACTGAATTTTTTTCTCTCGTCAGAGTAGCATAACAAATAAAAAACACTCATTAATTAATGTCTTATATCTCATTTCTTAACTTATTTCTTCTTATTTCTTTTCTCAACTTGCATTTCTTTATATTTTCTGCCTGCTCTTCGGTGTCATATGACCTTAGACGTTGCCGCATCGAGTTTACCTTTTTCCGTGAAAAAGGGATCATGTGTGTGTGTGTGTGTGTGTGTGTGTGTGTGTGTGTGTGTGTGTTTTTTTTTTTTTTTTTTTTTTTTTATAAGAGCCTCCATCCGGAAGGGAGTTACGATGGGAACAATCGGTTAGATTGTTCGCATTGCAATTCATCGGCCCCTGCCGGAACGCCGATGACTGTGGCACTCAACCATATCTTTTACTATACTACAGATAAATAATACAAAAAACTAAAGAATTATACATAAGAATAACAAAATATAGGACGAGTTGGGTCTTATGTGGGGCGCTGCTGGCATAGCGCTGCTGCGTTCCCGCGGATCACTGCGAGACTGACCCGCTGCCGCAGCCACTCTGTTTCCCGCTTTTCCCCGGTCCTCTCTCGGATGCGCCTGCCGAGGGTCTTGATGAGGTCGCTGAAGGCGGGACCGAGGACTCCGGTCGTCTCCACCGTCAGCGGCATGAAGTCATACCGCTGACCGAGGTCGGCGTAGCGCTGCCGTTTCCGGGCCTCGGCGGAGCGTGCGGCAGCGCCTGCTGTGGTGGCGCAGTCGATGAGGTGGGTGCTGCCGAAGGTGTTCACGCAGGTGGCGTCCCACGCTAGCATCTTGCCCTGCGTGAATGGGTAAATAGTGATGCCGTCGGGACGGCGTATATCGCCGCGGTCTAGA
Source organism: Eriocheir sinensis (assembly GCF_024679095.1). Lineage (NCBI taxonomy): Eukaryota > Metazoa > Arthropoda > Malacostraca > Decapoda > Varunidae > Eriocheir > Eriocheir sinensis. Next base: position 77,777 of record NW_026112375.1, on the reverse strand, counting down.
CCCCGCGGCTCGAGGATGGCCGCCACACCGGCAGATGACAGTGCCCTGTACACCACATCGTTGAGGGCTGCGTGGCGGGGCAGGCGACCGGGGTCTCTCTTGCAGGACAGGTTGTGGTGTCCCAGCCTGTCCGCCATGGCTCCGCAGCGACAACGGTGGGGCTGCTGTGTGTTGACTCCCAGTCGCAGGGCTACTCCTGTCCGGACCGCCTCGTCGGGGAGGAGAAGCCCGAGTCTCTCGTGTGTGTGTGTGTGTGTGTGTGTGTGTGTGTGTGTGTTCCATTCCCCTCCGATTCTTGAGAAATCTGCGGCTAGCTCGAAATTTTGTGGGCCATCTTTTTTAGCCGATTATATGCTCCGAAGCGGAATTTAGTGAGGATTCTTATGGTATCTTCAAATTCCTCATACGTCTATTAGTTCCGAGTTACCGAGAAAACTGAATTTTTTTCTCTCGTCAGAGTAGCATAACAAATAAAAAACACTCATTAATTAATGTCTTATATCTCATTTCTTAACTTATTTCTTCTTATTTCTTTTCTCAACTTGCATTTCTTTATATTTTCTGCCTGCTCTTCGGTGTCATATGACCTTAGACGTTGCCGCATCGAGTTTACCTTTTTCCGTGAAAAGGGATCATGTGTGTGTGTGTGTGTGTGTGTGTGTGTGTGTTCCATTCCCCTCCGATTCTTGAGAAATCTGCGGCTAGCTCGAAATTTTGTGGGCCATCTTTTTTAGCCGATTATATGCTCCGAAGCGGAATTTAGTGAGGATTCTTATGGTATCTTCAAATTCCTCATACGTCTATTAGTTCCCGAGTTACACCGAGAAAACTGAATTTTTTTCTCTCTCGTCAGAGTAGCATAACAAATAAAAATCACTCATTAATTAATGTCTTATATTTCATTTCTAAACTTATTTCTTCTTATTTCTTTTCTCAACTTGCATTTCTTTATATTTTCTGCCTGCTCTTCGGTGTCATATGACCTTAGACGTTGCCGCATCGAGTTTACCTTTTCCGTGAAAAAGGGATCATGTAATGTGTGTGCGTGTGTGTGTGTGTGTGTGTGTGTTCCATTCCCTCCGATTCTTGAGAAATCTGCGGCTAGCTCGAAATTTTGTGGGCCATCTTTTTAGCCGATTATATGCTCCGAAGCGGAATTTAGTGAGAATTCTTATGGTATCTTCAAATTCCTCATACGTCTATTAGTTCCTGAGTTACACCGAGAAAACTGAATTTTTTCTCTCGTCAGAGTAGCATAACAAATAAAAATCACTCATTAATTAATGTCTTATATTTCATTTCTTAACTTATTTCTTCTTATTTCTTTTCTCAACTTGCATTTCTTTATATTTTCTGCCTGCTCTTCGGTGTCATATGACCTTAGACGTTGCTGCATCGAGTTTACTTTTTCCGTGAAAAAGGGATCGTGTGTGTGTGTGTGTGTGTGTGTGTGTGTGTGTGTGTGTGTGTGTGTGTGTGTGTGTGTGTGTGTTCCAAACCACTCTCATTATTGAGAAATCTGCTGATATCTCAAAATTTTGTGTGCCAAAAATTTTAGCCTAATATATGTTCAGAAGCGAATTTAGTGAGGATTCTTATGGTATCTTCAAATTCCTCATACGTCTATTAGTTCCCGAGTTACACCGAGAAAACTGAATGTTATTCTCTCGTCAGAGTATCCTAACAAATAAAAATCACTCAGAGCTCCTCATCTACGTTCCTTAGAAAGATTGCCATATGTTACTATTAAGAAACTTATCCCAACAACTGCAAATTTGACGCACTTTCATCGAAAACTTAATTTTTAATAATTTTTTATTTACTTTTATGGCGCGTTTCGCGTCATCGTCCGCCAGAACCTTTTACCCTTGATGACATGAAATGCGTCATCGTGCGCGAGAGGGTTAAATAAGTCAGATTTATCTCAAATTCACTGTCTGGGCAGACAAATATTCGGAAAAGAGAAGGCAAACCAGTTTGTAGATATATATAAATATGCCGTATATTCACGTCCTTATGGATATCTTCTTGTTGATTAGGGTATAAATACTCCTGAATCCCTACAGTTTCGCTCAAACATTGTTGGAGAGCCTCCCAGATGAACGCGTATTCAATGGTGAACTCAGGAAAAGGACCTCTTACACGTTCTATACTCCCAACATAACGAACCCTATGGTTTAAGCTCTCAGCTACTTCTGATCTTACTCTCTTAAGCCTTTGCAGTTACTTTCTTAAACCATCGAAGCCCGCCTTCCTGAAGTCAGGTATTAAGTGTTGTTTCTGCTGACTCTATCCTCCCATTTAATATTAAATTTAATTTCCTTATGATCACTGTTACCTAATGAACCCCCAACCTCAATGTTGCTTATTATGTCCTCTTTATTAGTTAACAACAAATCCAAAATATTTTCTTCCTCGTTCGCACTGTTTTGTATATAGAACGAACTTACATTAGCTGAACTCACACTGTTTTGATTATAGAACGAACTTACATTAGCTGAACTCACACTGTTTTGAATATAGAACGAACTTATATTAGCTGATCTCACACTGTTTTGAATATAGAACGAACTTACATTAGCTGAACCCACACTCCTGGAAGAAGCTAAAATTTTCTAAAGGCTACAATAAAATCAATATGACCGATGAAGATGCGGCACGTCACAATGAACAAACTCACTGTCTTCTCTGTAAATACGGGTTTTAAAAGGTAAAGGAGTAAAACATCATGACCATGAAAAATCAGGAAACAATTACATTGAAGCTTATTGTAATAGATGCAACCTTCAAATGAAAAAATCACAAATTGCAGCGCACTCTCATTGCACATTATGCGGATTACGACATGACGTTAATCCCGCGTGAATTAACGCTACCTGGCTTTGAAAATCAAACTAAGACCAAAACATTCAGTTCAGAAATACCATGAAGTCATCATAAATGACTTGAGATTTATTGACACGTATGTCTTTATGTCTGGTTCACTCGCGGCTTTAGCGAACCAATTCATCAGCACTGGGAACGAGCCCATGTGCACACAACAGATGTTGAAAGATGTGCCAGCACCTGCGTTACCATTATTGATCAAGGGAAAGCAGGTTTTTTGTTATGACTATATGGACTCGATGGAACGACTTTCTGAGACACGTCTTCCATCCCGCGAAGATTTTTTTCAATTCGCTTCAAGAAGCAGAACTTTCCGAAAGTGATTATAAACATGCTCATAATGTTTGGAAAGTAGCTGGATGTCAGAGCCTGATGGACTATTTGTTGCTTTATGTAAAAGTGGATGTTGGCCTTCTATGTGATGTCTTCCTAGAGCTGAGAGGTATTTTGAAAACCCAGTGGAGGTTGGATACTGTAAATTATGTTAGCCTGCCAGGATTTGCCTATGACTCTTTTTTGTTAAAAACACAGCAGGAATTAGAGATGCTTAGTAGCCCACACATATATCATTGCATTCAAACAAATGTGCGTGGGGACTACACAAGTGTTGTGCGTCGTTTTGTACGCACCAATAACATCTACACGAACCCTCATTTAATCCAAAACATGATAGAAACACTTTCCTTTCATATCTTGACTTCAACAGTCTTTATCCCACTGTAATGCAAGAGAAGTTACCATGTGGAGATATGAGAAAACTAGATGAGACAGAAATGCACTGGTTTTTGAGCGGGAGGGGGGCTAGGTCATTCAAGCAACCGATGGCGATTTTGGATACCTCATTCTGTGCAATACTGAGGCTGTCTCACGTGAAGTCATTGAGAAAACGGATGACCTCCCACTGACCATCAGAAGACACAATATCATCAATAGAGATATATCGTCAGCCGCACACGAATGGTATGAAGAAGAAAACCGTCCAGTACCGTGTAAGAACATAAAACAGATTGGAACACTTGTTGCTCAGGAGAAAATACTGTTTGCTCTGTCACTCCTTAAACTGCTATTCAACTAGGCCGGGTTGTTAAAAAGTGCATGCTATTTATATGTTTAAGCAAAAGCACTTTCTTGCGGACTTCATTCAGGATAACATAGAAGCCCGCAAAAGTGCTACTTGCCCTATCAAGAAAACTGCAATCAAGTGTATTTCAAACAGCATTTTTGGTCGATACCTGATGAACGCGGCCAAATATAGTGAAGACATAGATATTGTCACCAACCGCGAAAAGTTTTGAAGCTGGCCTGAAGTCCTTAATTTAAACGCGTTGTACAACTCAATTATGGTCATGTATTTGTAGTTCGCCATAAGAAATATTCACAGGCGAATCATCCAAACTACATTGGCTACTACGTCCTAGAGCTGTCCAAGCTGCGACTATATGATTTCTTTTACAGTATCATGAAGGCTCATTACGGGGATCGGGCGAAACTAGTGTATTGTGACACTGATTCCTTAATAACAGAAACTGAAACTCCTGATCTATTAACAGAGTACTCGCAGGAACCCTTTAAAAGCTATATAGACACAAGTAACTTTAGCTCCTCACATTCCTTGTACAACACAGACAACAAAGGCAAGCTCGGATTTCTCAAGTCTGAAGTGAGGAAAGAACCATCTCAGAATTTGTAGGTGTAAGAACAAAGTGCTACTCCATCCCCATGGCAGACAGTGACCGGTTGAGTTCAGCTAAGAGCGTTCCAAAGCTCATAAAGAAAAAAAATTGCTCATCAGCGATACAAAGACGTCCTATTCCAGAAGCAAACATTTACCTTTGGCTATCAGGGATTCACAGTGCGTAATGGACGAATGAGTACAGTAAAATATCCCAAGAGAGAGATATCTGTAGTTCAGGACAAAAGACACTGCTTTAGCACCTTGGAGTTACGACCTTACGGTCATCCCGATAATTCTACAGGGGTAGAGGAGGAGGAGGAAGAGAAGGAAGCTGTAATCATAATTTGACCAAATTCCAATAAACATTGAGTTTGTTTGACTTGTTTATATGTCCTTTATCAAAAAATGAATGAAAAAAACAATAATTGTCTTAAAATTTATTCGATTTGTGGAAACATGTAGACAAAACGCGTCTATGTTTCGATCTGGCTCATATAAAAAATAAAAAAAAGACTCGCGAAATGTGCGCGGCGGCGGCAGCAGCGGGCCCTGCGGCGACATCATGCGACGACAGGATGCGACAGGATTGCGTGGGCTCGGGGCGGGGCGGGGCGGGGCGGCAGCACGCTACCAAGTTATTCTAAAAGAGAAATGAGACACTGGATTTGTCTCTACTATGAACCGGACATGATAGTGTTCTTAGATAGTTATGCTCTCGACCTCAAATTATACTCTGATTATTTTAAATATATTGCTTACCCTGGGCTCAGGATATATAAAAATGCATTTCGACTTCAAAGCACGCGAAGCGATGTGTGCGGGGCTTATGTCGTGTACTTTGCCTACAATGTTTCACACTTGGGTGTAAGAGAAACTCTTGAAAAATTTGTATGGAGTTTTCCAAGACCGAATATTCGAGGAATGATGAACACGTGATGAGATTCGCTTACAGCAAGTTTATAATGCCCGTATGACATCAAACATTTAACACGTGTTCATAAAAAGTAAGTATTGACTTTATTGATTTTTCATATTGAAGTGTATTACATTCCATGAAGCTATTCTCAGCATAAATAATTTTCTAGTTCCTTTATCGTGGTTTGTATAACACGCTTAAATCAGTGGTCTGGCTCCATACAGGACCTCACTCGTCACCACCACTAGCCCCAGTGCTGCCGCCCCCCCCCCCCCCGAGCCCACCCAATCCTGTCGCATCCTGTCGTCGCATGATGTCGCCGCAGGACCCGCTGCTGCCGCCGCCGCGCACATTTCGCGAGTCTTTTTTTTTATTTTTTTATATGAGCCAGATCGAAACATAGACGCGTTTTGTCTACATGTTTCCACAAATCGAATAAATTTTAAGACAATTATTGTTTTTTTCATTCATTTTTTGATAAAGGACATATAAACAAGTCAAACAAACTCAATGTTTATTGGAATTTGGTCAAATTATGATTACAGCTTCCTTCTCCTCCTCCTCTACCCCTGTAGAATTATCGGGATGACCGTAAGGTCGTAACTCCAGGTGCTAAAGCAGTGTCTTTGTCCTGAACTAGATATCCTCTCTTGTGATATTTTACTGTATTCATTCGTCCTTTTCGCACTGTGACTGCGTGTTAGCAATAGGTAAATGTTTGCTTCTGAATAGGACGTCTTTGTATCGCTGATGAGCAATTTTTTTCTTTATGAGCTTTGGAACGCTCTTAGCTGAACTCAACCGGTAGTAACAAATGTACGGAAGTGGGTAATTTGGTGGGGGGACTGGAAGTGGGGGTTGGGTCAGCGGTCAGCAGGGGGTTACGGAAAGGGGGTATCTGGAGCCCCCCCCCACCACCTCATCTCTTTTCACCCCCTCCCTCCCCCTCACCCCCCTCACCCCCTCTCGGACTAGCGTACGGAAGCGAGAGGGTGACGAGAGTAGGGGTGCCCAGCAGGGAGGGAGGGGGGGGGCTGACAGGAGAAGGGGTACTTGAAGGGTTAAGATAAGACCTTTCTTTGACCCTCGAATGACCACGAGATTATAATCACGGAAAAGGTTAAGGACATTAGGTTAATGACCAGGCTGAAATATGAATTTACTCTGTAATGCAAGTCCGAAAATAAAATAAAAAATCGCCATTGAACGTAAGACTCGATAAATTATTTAAGTTTTTGCTGGATGTATTGTATCATTATCTTCTTATTTCTCATTTCTCAACTTGTTTCTTCTTATTTCTTTCCTCAACTTATATATATTTTTTTTTACTCCGGTTATTTGGTGCCATCTAACCCTAAACACTGCAGCACCAAGTCTTTTTTTTTTTTCTGATCGAATTTACCTTTTTACGTGAAAAATGGATAATTTGTGTGTGTGTGTGTGTGTGTGTGTGTGTGTGTGTGTGTTCCATTCCCCTCCGATTCTTGAGAAATCTGCGGCTAGCTCGAAATTTTGTGGGCCATCTTTTTTAGCCGATTATATGCTCCGAAGCGGAATTTAGTGAGGATTCTTATGGTATCTTCAAATTCCTCATACGTCTATTAGTTCCCGAGTTACACCGAGAAAACTGAATTTTTTTTTCTCTCGTCAGAGTAGCATAACAAATAAAAAACACTCATTAATTAATGTCTTATATCTCATTTCTTAACTTATTTCTTCTTATTTCTTTTCTCAACTTGCATTTCTTTATATTTTCTGCCTGCTCTTCGGTGTCATATGTCCTTAGACGTTGCCGCATCGAGTTTACCTTTTCCGTGAAAAGGGATCATGTGTGTGTGTGTGTGTGTGTGTGTGTGTGTTCCATTCCTCCGATTCTTGAGAAATCTGCGGCTAGCTCGAAATTTTGTGGGCCATCTTTTTAGCCGATTATATGCTCCGAAGCGGAATTTAGTGAGATTCTTATGGTATCTTCAAATTCCTCATACGTCTATTAGTTCCCGAGTTACACCGAGAAAACTGAATTTTTTCTCTCGTCAGAGTAGCATAACAAATAAAATCACTCATTAATTAATGTCTTATATTTCATTTCTTAACTTATTTCTTCTTATTTCTTTTCTCAACTTGCATTTCTTTATATTTTCTGCCTGCTCTTCGGTGTCATATGACCTTAGACGTTGCCGCATCGAGTTTACCTTTTTCCGTGAAAAAGGGATCATGTGTGTGCGTGTGTGTGTGTGTGTGTGTGTGTGTTCCATTCCCCTCCGATTCTTGAGAAATCTGCGGCTAGCTCGAAATTTTGTGGGCCATCTTTTTTAGCCGATTATATGCTCCGAAGCGGAATTTAGTGAGGATTCTTATGGTATCTTCAAATTCCTCATACGTCTATTAGTTCCCGAGTTACACCGAGAAAACTGAATTTTTTTCTCTCTCGTCAGAGTAGCATAACAAATAAAAATCACTCATTAATTAATGTCTTATATTTCATTTCTTAACTTATTTCTTCTTATTTCTTTTCTCAACTTGCATTTCTTTATATTTTCTGCCTGCTCTTCGGTGTCATATGACCTTAGACGTTGCCGCATCGAGTTTACTTTTTTCCGTGAAAAAGGGATCGTGTGTGTGTGTGTGTGTGTGTGTGTGTGTGTGTGTGTTCCATTCCCCTCTGATTCTTGAGAAATCTGCTGCTTGCTCAAAATTTTGTGGGCCAACTTTTTTAGCCGAATATATGTTCCGAAGCGGAATTTAGTGAGGATTCTTATGGTATCTTCAAATTCCTCATACGTCTATTAGTTCGAGTTACACCGAGAAAACTGAATGTTATTCTCTCGTCAGAGTATCCTAACAAATAAAAATCACTCAGAGCTCCTCATCTACGTTCCTTAGAAAGATTGCCATATGTTACTATTAAGAAACTTATCCCAACAACTGCAAATTTGACGCACTTTCATCGAAAACTTAATTTTTAATAATTTTTTATTTACTTTTATGGCGCGTTTCGCGTCATCGTCCGCCAGAACCTTTTACCCTTGATGACATGAAATGCGTCATCGTGCGCGAAGGTTAAATAAGTCAGATTTATCTCAAATTCACTGTCTGGGCAGACAAATATTCGGAAAGAAGGCAAACCAGTTTGTAGATATATATAAATATGCCGTATATTCACGTCCTTATGGATATCTTCTTGTTGATTAGGGTATAAATACTCCTGAATCCATACAGTTTCGCTCAAACATTGTTGGAGAGCCTCCCAGATGAACGCGTATTCCAATGGTGAACTCCAGGAAATAGGAACTCTTACACGTTCTATACTCCCAACATAACGAACCCTATGGTTTAAGCTCTCAGCTACTTCTGATCTTACTCTCTTAAGCCTTTGCAGTTACTTTCTTAAACCATCGAAGCCCGCCTTCCTGAAGTCAGGTATTAAGTGTTGTTTCTGCTGACTCTATCCTCCCATTTAATATTAAATTTAATTTCCTTATGATCACTGTTACCTAATGAACCCCCAACCTCAATGTTGCTTATTATGTCCTCTTTATTAGTTAACAACAAATCCAAAATATTTTCTTCCCTCGTTCGCACTGTTTTGTATATAGAACGAACTTACATTAGCTGAACTCACACTGTTTTGATTATAGAACGAACTTACATTAGCTGAACTCACACTGTTTTGAATATAGAACGAACTTATATTAGCTGATCTCACACTGTTTTGAATATAGAACGAACTTACATTAGCTGAACCCACACTCCTGGAAGAAGCTAAAATTTTCTAAAGGCTACAATAAAATCAATATGACCGATGAAGATGCGGCACGTCACAATGAACAAACTCACTGTCTTCTCTGTAAATACGGGTTTTAAAAGGTAAAGGAGTAAAACATCATGACCATGAAAAATCAGGAAACAATTACATTGAAGCTTATTGTAATAGATGCAACCTTCAAATGACAAATCACAAATTGCAGCGCACTCTCATTGCACATTATGCGGATTACGACATGACGTTAATCCCGCGTGAATTAACGCTACCTGGCTTTGAAAATCAAACTAAGACCAAAACATTCAGTTCAGAAATACCATGAAGTCATCATAAATGACTTGAGATTTATTGACACGTATGTCTTTATGTCTGGTTCACTCGCGGCTTTAGCGAACCAATTCATCAGCACTGGGAACGAGCCCATGTGCACACAACAGATGTTGAAAGATGTGCCAGCACCTGCGTTACCATTATTGATCAAGGGAAAGCAGGTTTTTGTTATGACTATAATATTGACTCGATGGAACGACTTTATGAGACACGTCTTCCATCACGCGAATATTTTTTTAAATTCGCTTCAAGAAGCAGAACTTTCCGAAAGTGATTATAACCATGCTCAGAATGTTTGGAAAGTAGCTGGATGTCAGAGCCTGATGGACTATTTGTTGCTTTATGTAAAAGTGGATGTTGGCCTTCTATGTGATGTCTTCCTAGAGTGGAGAGGTATTTTGAAAACCCAGTGGAGGTTGGATACTGTAAATTATGTTAGCCTGCCAGGATTTGCCTATGACTCTTTTTTGTTAAAAACACAGCAGGAATTAGAGATGCTTAGTAGCCCACACATATATCATTGCATTCAAACAAATGTGCGTGGGGACTACACAAGTGTTGTGCGTCGTTTTGTACGCACCAATAACATCTACACGAACCCTCATTTAATCCAAAACATGATAGAAACACTTTCCTTTCATATCTTGACTTCAACAGTCTTTATCCCACTGTAATGCAAGAGAAGTTACCATGTGGAATGTAGAAAACTAGATGAGACAGAAATGCACTGGTTTTTGAGCGGGAGGGGCTAGGTCAATCAAGCAACCGATGGCGATTTTGGATACCTCATTCTGTGCAATACTGAGGCTGTCTCACGTGAAGTCATTGAGAAAACGGATGACCTCCCACTGACCATCAGAAGACACAATATCATCAATAGAGATATATCGTCAGCCGCACACGAATGGTATGAAGAAGAAAACCGTCCAGTACCGTGTAAGAACATAAAACAGATTGGAACACATGTTGCTCAGGAGAAAATACTGTTTGCTCTGTCCTCCTTAAACTGCTATTCAACTAGGCCGGGTTGTTAAAAGTGCATGCTATTTATATGTTTAAGCAAAGCACTTTCTTGCGGACTTCATTCAAGATAACATAGAAGCCCGCAAAAGTGCTACTTGCCCTATCAAGAAAACTGCAATCAAGTGTATTTCAAACAGCATTTTTGGTCGATACCTGATGAACGCGGCCAAATATAGTGAAGACATAGATATTGTCACCAACCGCGAAAAGTTTTTGAAGCTGGCGAAGTCCTTACTTTCAACGCGTTGTACCCCTCAATGATGGTCATGTAGTTGTAGTTCGCCATAAGAAATATTCACAGGCGAATCATCCAAACTACATTGGCTACTACGTCCTAGAGCTGTCCAAGCTGCGACTATATGATTTCTTTTACAGTATCATGAAGGCTCATTACGGGGATCAGGCGAAACTAGTGTATTGTGACACTGATTCCTTAATAACAGAAACTGAAACTCCTGATCTATTAACAGAGTACTCGCAGGAACCCTTTAAAAGCTATATAGACACAAGTAACTTTAGCTCCTCACATTCCTTGTACAACACAGACAACAAAGGCAAGCTCGGATTTCTCAAGTCTGAAGTGAGGAAAGAACCATCTCAGAATTTGTAGGTGTAAGAACAAAGTGCTACTCCATCCCCATGGCAGACAGTGACCGGTTGAGTTCAGCTAAGAGCGTTCCAAAGCTCATAAAGAAAAAAATTGCTCATCAGCGATACAAAGACGTCCTATTCAGAAGCAAACATTTACCTTTGGCTATCAGGGATTCACAGTGCGTAATGGACGAATGAGTACAGTAAAATATCCCAAGAGAGGGATATCTGTAGTTCAGGACAAAAGACACTGCTTTAGCACCTTGGAGTTACGACCTTACGGTCATCCCGATAATTCTACAGGGGTAGAGGAGGAGGAAGAGAAGAGCTGTAATCATAATTTGACCAAATTCAATAAACATTGAGTTTGTTTGACTTGTTTATATGTCCTTTATCAAAAAATGAATGAAAAAAACAATAATTGTCTTAAAATTTATTCGATTTGTGGAAACATGTAGACAAAACGCGTCTATGTTTCGATCTGGCTCATATAAAAAATAAAAAAAGACTCGCGAAATGTGCGCGGCGGCGGCAGCAGGCCCTGCGGCGACATCATGCGACGACAGGATGCGACAGGATTGCGTGGGCTCGGGGCGGGGCGGGGCGGGCGGCAGCACGCTACCAAGTTATTCTAAAGAGAAATGAGACACTGGATTTGTCTCTACTATGAACCGGACATGATAGTGTTCTTAGATAGTTATGCTCTCGACCTCAAATTATACTCTGATTATTTTAAATATATTGCTTACCCTGGGCTCAGGATATATAAAATGCATTTCGACTTCAAAGCACGCGAAGCGATGTGCGGGGCTTATGTCGTGTACTTTGCCTACAATGTTTCACACTTGGGTGTAAGAGAAACTCTTGAAAAATTGTATGGAGTTTTCCAAGACCGAATATTCGAGGAATGATGAACACGTGATGAGATTCGCTTACAGCAAGTTTATAATGCCCGTATGACATCAAACATTTAACACGTGTTCATAAAAGTAAGTATTGACTTTATTGATTTTCATATTGAAGTGTATTACATTCCATGAAGCTATTCTCAGCATAAATAATTTTCTAGTTCCTTTATCGTGGTTTGTATAACACGCTTAAATCAGTGGTCTGGCTCCATACAGGACCTCACTCGTCACCACCACTAGCCCCAGTGCTGCCGCCCCCCCCCCCCCCCCCCCCCCCCCCGCCATCCGGTCGCATCCAGTCGTCGCAAGATTTCGCCGCAGGGCCCGCAGCTGGCCCCGCCGCGCACATTTCGCGAGTCTTTTTTTATTTTTTATATGAGCCAGATCGAAACATCGAAGCGTTTTGTCTACATGTTTCCACAAATCGAATAAATTTTAAGACAATTATTGTTTTTTTTCATTCATTTTTTGATAAAGGACATATAAACAAGTCAAACAAACTCAATGTTTATTGGAATTTGGTCAAATTATGATTACAGCTTCCTTCTCTTCCTCCTCCTCCTCTACCCCTGTAGAATTATCGGGATGACCGTAAGGTCGTAACTCCAAGGTGCTAAAGCAGTGTCTTTTGTCCTGAACTACAGATATCCCTCTCTTGGGATATTTTACTGTACTCATTCGTCCATTACGCACTGTGAATCCCTGATAGCCAAAGGTAAATGTTTGCTTCTGGAATAGGACGTCTTTGTATCGCTGATGAGCAATTTTTTTTTCTTTATGAGCTTTGGAACGCTCTTAGCTGAACTCAACCGGACACGGTCTGCCATGGGGATGGAGTAGCACTTTGTTCTTACACCTACAAATACTGAGATGGTTCTTTCCTCACTTCAGACTTGAGAAATCCGAGCTTGCCTTTGTTGTCTGTGTTGTACAAGGAATGTGAGGAGCTAAAGTTACTTGTGTCTATATAGCTTTTAAAGGGTTCCTGCGAGTACTCTGTTAATAGATCAGGAGTTTCAGTTTCTGTTATTAAGGAATCAGTGTCACAATACACTAGTTTCGCCCGATCCCCGTAATGAGCCTTCATGATACTGTAAAAGAAATCATATAGTCGCAGCTTGGACAGCTCTAGGACGTAGTAGCCAATGTAGTTTGGATGATTCGCCTGTGAATATTTCTTATGGCGAACTACAACTACATGACCATCATTGAGGGGTACAACGCGTTGAAAGTAAGGACTTCGGGCCAGCTTCAAAAACTTTTCGCGGTTGGTGACAATATCTATGTCTTCACTATATTTGGCCGCGTTCATCAGGTATCGACCAAAAATGCTGTTTGAAATACACTTGATTGCAGTTTTCTTGATAGGGCAAGTAGCACTTTTGCGGGCTTCTATGTTATCTTGAATGAAGTCCGCAAGAAAGTGCTTTTGCTTAAACATATAAATAGCATGCACTTTTTAACAACCCGGCCTAGTTGAATAGCAGTTTAAGGAGGGACAGAGCAAACAGTATTTTCTCCTGAGCAACATGTGTTCCAATCTGTTTTATGTTCTTACACGGTACTGGACGGTTTTCTTCTTCATACCATTCGTGTGCGGCTGACGATATATCTCTATTGATGATATTGTGTCTTCTGATGGTCAGTGGGAGGTCATCCGTTTTCTCAATGACTTCACGTGAGACAGCCTCAGTATTGCACAGAATGAGGTATCCAAAATCGCCATCGGTTGCTTGATTGACCTAGCCCCTCGCTCAAAAACCAGTGCATTTCTGTCTCATCTAGTTTCTCATATCTCCACATGGTAACTTCTCTTGCATTACAGTGGGATAAAGACTGTTGAAGTCAAGATATGAAAGGAAAGTGTTTCTATCATGTTTTGGATTAAATGAGGGTTCGTGTAGATGTTATTGGTGCGTACAAAACGACGCACAACACTTGTGTAGTCCCCACGCACATTTGTTTGAATGCAATGATATATGTGTGGGCTACTAAGCATCTCTAATTCCTGCTGTGTTTTTAACAAAAAAGAGTCATAGGCAAATCCTGGCAGGCTAACATAATTTACAGTATCCAACCTCCACTGGGTTTTCAAAATACCTCTCCACTCTAGGAAGACATCACATAGAAGGCCAACATCCACTTTTACATAAAGCAACAAATAGTCCATCAGGCTCTGACATCCAGCTACTTTCCAAACATTCTGAGCATGGTTATAATCACTTTCGGAAAGTTCTGCTTCTTGAAGCGAATTGAAAAAAATCTTCGCGGGATGGAAGACGTGTCTCAGAAAGTCGTTCCATCGAGTCCATATAGTCATAACAAAAAACCTGCTTTCCCTTGATCAATAATGGTAACGCAGGTGCTGGCACATCTTTCAACATCTGTTGTGTGCACATGGGCTCGTTCCCAGTGCTGATGAATTGGTTCGCTAAAGCCGCGAGTGAACCAGACATAAAGACATACGTGTCAATAAATCTCAAGTCATTTATGATGACTTCATGGTATTTCTGAACTGAATGTTTTGGTCTTAGTTTGATTTTCAAAGCCAGGTAGCGTTAATTCACGCGGGATTAACGTCATGTCGTAATCCGCATAATGTGCAATGAGAGTGCGCTGCAATTTGTGATTTTTCATTTGAAGGTTGCATCTATTACAATAAGCTTCAATGTAATTGTTTCCTGATTTTTCATGGTCATGATGTTTTACTCCTTTACCTTTTAAAACCCGTATTTACAGAGAAGACAGTGAGTTTGTTCATTGTGACGTGCCGCATCTTCATCGGTCATATTGATTTTATTGTAGCCTTTAGAAAATTTTAGCTTCTTCCAGGAGTGTGGGTTCAGCTAATGTAAGTTCGTTCTATATTCAAAACAGTGTGAGATCAGCTAATATAAGTTCGTTCTATATTCAAAACAGTGTGAGTTCAGCTAATGTAAGTTCGTTCTATAATCAAAACAGTGTGAGTTCAGCTAATGTAAGTTCGTTCTATATACAAAACAGTGCGAACGAGGGAAGAAAATATTTTGGATTTGTTGTTAACTAATAAAGAGGACATAATAAGCAACATTGAGGTTGGGGGTTCATTAGGTAACAGTGATCATAAGGAAATTAAATTTAATATTAAATGGGAGGATAGAGTCAGCAGAAACAACACTTAATACCTGACTTCAGGAAGGCGGGCTTCGATGGTTTAAGAAAGTAACTGCAAAGGCTTAAGAGAGTAAGATCAGAAGTAGCTGAGAGCTTAAACCATAGGGTTCGTTATGTTGGGAGTATAGAACGTGTAAGAGTTCCTTTTTCCTGAGTTCACCATTGAATACGCGTTCATCTGGGAGGCTCTCCAACAATGTTTGAGCGAAACTGTAGGGATTCAGGAGTTTTTATACACTAATCAACAAGAAGATATCCATAAGGACGTGAATATACGGCATATTTATATATATCTACAAACTGGTTTGCCTTCTCTTTTCCGAATATTTGTCTGCCCAGACAGTGAATTTGAGATAAATCTGACTTATTTAACCCTCTCGCGCACGATGACGCATTTCATGTCATCAAGGGTAAAGGTTCTGGCGGACGATGACGCGAAAAGCGCCATAAAAGTAAATAAAAATTATTAAAATTAAGTTTTCGATGAAAGTGCGTCAAATTTGCAGTTGTTGGGATAAGTTTCTTAATAGTAACATATGGCAATCTTTCTAAGGAACGTAGATGAGGAGCTCTGAGTGATTTTATTTGTTAGGATACTCTGACGAGAGAATAACATTCAGTTTTCTCGGTGTAACTCGGGAACTAATAGACGTATGAGGAATTTGAAGATACCATAAGAATCCTCACTAAATTCCGCTTCGGAACATATATTCGGCTAAAAAGTTGGCCCACAAAATTTGAGCAAGCAGCAGATTTCTCAAGAATCAGAGGGAAATGGAACACACACACACACACACACACACATACGCACACACACACACATGATCCCTTTTTCACGGAAAAAGTAAACTCGATGCGGCAACGTCTAAGGTCATATGACACCGAAGAGCAGGCAGAAAATATAAAGAAATGCAAGTTGAGAAAAGAAATAAGAAGAAATAAGTTAAGAAATGAAATATAAGACATTAATTAATGAGTGATTTTATTTGTTATGCTACTCTGACGAGAGAAAAAATTCAGTTTTCTCGGTGTAACTCGGGAACTAATAGACGTATGAGGAATTTGAAGATACCATAAGAATCCTCACTAAATTCCGCTTCGAGCATATAATCGGCTAAAAAGATGGCCCACAAAATTTCGAGCTAGCCGCAGATTTCTCAAGAATCGGAGGGGAATGGAACACACACACACACACACACACACGCACACACACACACATGATCCCTATATCACGGAAAAAGGTAAACTCGATGCGGCAACGTCTAAGGTCATATGACACCGAAGAGCAGGCAGAAAATATAAAGAAATGCAAGTTGAGAAAAGAAATAAGAAGAAATAAGTTAAGAAATGAAATATAAGACATTAATTAATGAGTGATTTTTATTTGTTATGCTACTCTGACGAGAGAAAAAAAATTCAGTTTTCTCGGTGTAACTCGGGAACTAATAGACGTATGAGGAATTTGAAGATACCATAAGAATCCTCACTAAATTCCGCTTCGGAGCATATAATCGGCTAAAAAAGATGGCCCACAAAATTTCGAGCTAGCCGCAGATTTCTCAAGAATCGGAGGGGAATGGAACACACACACACACACACACACATGATCCCTTTTTCACGGAAAAAGGTAAACTCGATGCGGCAACGTCTAAGGACATATGACACCGAAGAGCAGGCAGAAAATATAAAGAAATGCAAGTTGAGAAAAGAAATAAGAAGAAATAAGTTAAGAAATGAGATATAAGACATTAATTAATGAGTGTTTTTTATTTGTTATGCTGCTCTGACGAGAAAAAAAAATTCAGTTTTCTCGGTGTAACTCGGGAACTAATAGACGTATGAGGAATTTGAAGATACCATAAGAATCCTCACTAAATTCCGCTTCGGAGCATATAATCGGCTAAAAAAGATGGCCCACAAAATTTCGAGCTAGCCGCAGATTTCTCAAGAATCGGAGGGGAATGGAACACACACACACACACACACACACACACACACACATGATCCCTTTTTCACGGAAAAAGGTAAATTCGATCAGAAAAAAAAAAAAGACTTGGTGCTGCAGTGTTTAGGGTTAGATGGCACCAAATAACCGGAGTAAAAAAAAATATATATAAGTTGAGGAAAGAAATAAGAAGAAACAAGTTGAGAAATGAGAAATAAGAAGATAATGATACAATACATCCAGCAAAAACTTAAATAATTTATCGAGTCTTACGTTCAATGGCGATTTTTTATTTTATTTTCGGACTTGCATTAGAGAGTAAATTCATATTTCAGCCTGGTCATTAACCTAATGTCCTTAACCTTTTCCGTGATTATAATCTCGGGGTCATTCGAGGGTCAAAGAAAGATCTTATCTTAACCCTTCAAGTATCCCTTCTCCCGTCAACCCCCCCCCCTCCCTCCCTGCTGGGCACCCCTACTCCCGTCACCTTCTCGCTTCCGTACGCTAGTCCGAGAGGGGGTGAGGGGGGGGGGGGTGAAAAGAGATGGGTGGGGGGGGGTCCAGATACCCCCTCTTCCGTAACCCCCCCGCTGACCGCTGACCCCCCCAACCCCCACTTCCAGTCCCCCCCACTTCCAAATTACCCCCACTTCCGTACATTTGTTACTACTAACCGGTCACTGTCTGCCATGGGGATGGAGTAGCACTTTGTTCTTACACCTACAAATTCTGAGATGGTTCTTTCCCTCACTTCAGACTTGAGAAATCCGAGCTTGCCTTTGTTGTCTGTGTTGTACAAGGAATGTGAGGAGCTAAAGTTACTTGTGTCTATATAGCTTTTAAAGGGTTCCTGCGAGTACTCTGTTAATAGATCAGGAGTTTCAGTTTCTGTTATTAAGGAATCAGTGTCACAATACACTAGTTTCGCCCGATCCTCGTAATGAGCCTTCATGATACTGTAAAAGAAATCATATAGTCGCAGCTTGGACAGCTCTAGGACGTAGTAGCCAATGTAGTTTGGATGATTCGCCTGTGAATATTTCTTATGGCGAACTACAAATACATGACCATCATTGAGGGGTACAACGCGTTTAAAGTAAGGACTTCGGGCCAGCTTCAAAAACTTTTCGCGGTTGGTGACAATATCTATGTCTTCACTATATTTGGCCGCGTTCATCAGGTATCGACCAAAAATGCTGTTTGAAATACACTTGATTGCAGTTTTCTTGATAGGGCAAGTAGCACTTTTGCGGGCTTCTATGTTATCCTGAATGAAGTCCGCAAGAAAGTGCTTTTGTTTAAACATATAAATAGCATGCACTTTTTAACAACCCGGCCTAGTTGAATAGCAGTTTAAGGAGGGACAGAGCAAACAGTATTTTCTCCTGAGCAACAAGTGTTCCAATCTGTTTTATGTTCTTACACGGTACTGGACGGTTTTCTTCTTCATACCATTCGTGTGCGGCTGACGATATATCTCTATTGATGATATTGTGTCTTCTGATGGTCAGTGGGAGGTCATCCGTTTTCTCAATGACTTCACGTGAGACAGCCTCAGTATTGCACAGAATGAGGTATCCAAAATCGCCATCGGTTGCTTGATTGACCTAGACCCCATCACGCTCAAAAACCAGTGCATTTCTGTCTCATCTAGTTTTCTCATATCTCCACATGGTAACTTCTCTTGCATTACAGTGGGATAAAGACTGTTGAAGTCAAGATATGAAAGGAAAGTGTTTCTATCATGTTTTGGATTAAATGAGGGTTCGTGTAGATGTTATTGGTGCGTACAAAACGACGCACAACACTTGTGTAGCCCCCACGCACATTTGTTTGAATGCAATGATATATGTGTGGGCTACTAAGCATCTCTAATTCCTGCTGTGTTTTTAACAAAAAAGAGTCATAGGCAAATCCTGGCAGGCTAACATAATTTACAGTATCCAACCTCCACTGGGTTTTCAAAATACCTCTCCACTCTAGGAAGACATCACATAGAAGGCCAACATCCACTTTTACATAAAGCAACAAATAGTCCATCAGGCTCTGACATCCAGCTACTTTCCAAACATTCTGAGCATGTTTATAATCACTTTCGGAAAGTTCTGCTTCTTGAAGCGAATTGAAAAAATCTTCGCGGGATGGAAGACGTGTCTCAGAAAGTCGTTCCATCGAGTCCATATAGTCATAACAAAAAACCTGCTTTCCCTTGATCAATAATGGTAACGCAGGTGCTGGCACATCTTTCAACATCTGTTGTGTGCACATGGGCTCGTTCCCAGTGCTGATGAATTGGTTCGCTAAAGCCGCGAGTGAACCAGACATAAAGACATACGTGTCAATAAATCTCAAGTCATTTATGATGACTTCATGGTATTTCTGAACTGAATGTTTTGGTCTTAGTTTGATTTTCAAAGCCAGGTAGCGTTAATTCACGCGGGATTAACGTCATGTCGTAATCCGCATAATGTGCAATGAGAGTGCGCTGCAATTTGTGATTTTTTTCATTTGAAGGTTGCATCTATTACAATAAGCTTCAATGTAATTGTTTCCTGATTTTTCATGGTCATGATGTTTTACTCCTTTACCTTTTAAAACCCGTATTTACAGAGAAGACAGTGAGTTTGTTCATTGTGACGTGCCGCATCTTCATCGGTCATATTGATTTTATTGTAGCCTTTAGAAAATTTTAGCTTCTTCCAGGAGTGTGGGTTCAGCTAATGTAAGTTCGTTCTATATTCAAAACAGTGTGAGATCAGCTAATATAAGTTCGTTCTATATTCAAAACAGTATGAGTTCAGCTAATGTAAGTTCGTTCTATAATCAAAACAGTGTGAGTTCAGCTAATGTAAGTTCGTTCTATATACAAAACAGTGCGAACGAGGGAAGAAAATATTTTGGATTTGTTGTTAACTAATAAAGAGGACATAATAAGCAACATAGAGTTAGGGGGTTCATTAGGTAACAGTGATCATAAGGAAATTAAATTTAATATTAAATGGGAGGATAGAGTCAGCAGAAACAACACTTAATACCTGACTTCAGGAAGGCGGGCTTCGATGGTTTAAGAAAGTAACTGCAAAGGCTTAAGAGAGTAAGATCAGAAGTAGCTGAGAGCTTAAACCATAGGGTTCGTTATGTTGGGAGTATAGAATGTGTAAGAGTTCCTTTTTCCTGGAGTTCACCATTGGAATACGCGTTCATCTGGGAGGCTCTCCAACAATGTTTGAGCGAAACTGTAGGGATTCAGGAGTATTTATACCCTAATCAACAAGAAGATATCCATAACGACGTGAATATACGGCATATTTATATATATCTACAAACTGGTTTGCCTTCTCTTTTCCGAATATTTGTCTGCCCAGACAGTGAATTTGAGATAAATCTGACTTATTTAACCCTCTCGCGCACGATGACGCATTTCATGTCATCAAGGGTAAAAGGTTCTGGCGGACGATGACGCGAAACGCGCCATAGAAGTAAATAAAAAATTATTAAAAATTAAGTTTTCGATGAAAGTGCGTCAAATTTGCAGTTGTTGGGATAAGTTTCTTAATAGTAACATATGGCAATCTTTCTAAGGAACGTAGATGAGGAGCTCTGAGTGATTTTTATTTGTTAGGATACTCTGACGAGAGAATAACATTCAGTTTTCTCGGTGTAACTCGGGAACTAATAGACGTATGAGGAATTTGAAGATACCATAAGAATCCTCACTAAATTCCGCTTCGGAACATATATTCGGCTAAAAAAGTTGGCCCACAAAATTTTGAGCAAGCAGCAGATTTCTCAAGAATCAGAGGGGAATGGAACACACACACACACACACACACACACACACACACACACACACACACACACACACACACACACACACACACACGATCCCTTTTTCACGGAAAAAAGTAAACTCGATGCGGCAACGTCTAAGGTCATATGACACCGAAGAGCAGGCAGAAAATATAAAGAAATGCAAGTTGAGAAAAGAAATAAGAAGAAATAAGTTAAGAAATGAAATATAAGACATTAATTAATGAGTGATTTTTATTTGTTATGCTACTCTGACGAGAGAAAAAAAAATCAGTTTTCTCGGTGTAACTCGGGAACTAATAGACGTATGAGGAATTTGAAGATACCATAAGAATCCTCACTAAATTCCGCTTCGGAGCATATAATCGGCTAAAAAAGATGGCCCACAAAATTTCGAGTTAGCCGCAGATTTCTCAAGAATCGGAGGGGAATGGAACACACACACACACACACACACACGCACACACATGATCCCTTTTTCACGGAAAAAGTAAACTCGATGCGGCAACGTCTAAGGTCATATGACACCGAAGAGCAGGCAGAAAATATAAAGAAATGCAAGTTGAGAAAAGAAATAAGAAGAAATAAGTTAAGAAATTAAATATAAGACATTAATTAATGAGTGATTTTTATTTGTTATGCTACTCTGACGAGAGAAAAAAAAAATCAGTTTTCTCGGTGTAACTCGGGAACTAATAGACGTATGAGGAATTTGAAGATACCATAAGAATCCTCACTAAATTCCGCTTCGAGCATATAATCGGCTAAAAAGATGGCCCACAAAATTTCGAGCTAGCCGCAGATTTCTCAAGAATCGGAGGAATGGAACACACACACACACACACACACACACACATCATCACTTTATCACGGAAAAAGGTAAACTTGAAGAGGCAACGTCTAAGGTCATATGACACCGAAGAGCAGGCAGAAAATATAAAAAAATGCAAGTTGAGAAAAGAAATAAGAAGAAATAAGTTAAGAAATAAGATATAAGACATTAATTAATGAGTGTTTTTTATTTGTTATGCTACTCTGACGAGAGAAAAAAAAATCAGTTTTCTCGGTGTAACTCGGGAACTAATAGACGTATGAGGAATTTGAAGATACCATAAGAATCCTCACTAAATTCCGCTTCGGAGCATATAATCAGCTAAAAAAGATGGCCCACAAAATTTCGAGCTAGCCGCAGATTTCTCAAGAATCGGAGGGGAATGGAACACACACACACACACACACACACACACACACACACACACACACACATGATCCCTTTTTCACGGAAAAAGGTAAACTCGATGCGGCAACGTCTAAGGTCATATGACACCGAAGAGCAGGCAGAAAATATAAAGAAATGCAAGTTGAGAAAAGAAATAAGAAGAAATAAGTTAAGAAATGAGATATAAGACATTAATTAATGAGTGTTTTTTATTTGTTATGCTACTCTGACGAGAGAAAAAAATTCAGTTTTCTCGGTGTAACTCGGGAACTAATAGACGTATGAGGAATTTGAAGATACCATAAGAATCCTCACTAAATTCCGCTTCGGAGCATATAATCGGCTAAAAAAGATGGCCCACAAAATTTCGAGCTAGCCGCAGATTTCTCAAGAATCGGAGGGGAATGAAACACACACACACACACACACACACACACACACACACACACACACATGATCCCTTTTTCACGGAAAAAGGTAAATTCGATCAGAAAAAAAAAAAAAGACTTGGTGCTGCAGTGTTTAGGGTTAGATGGCACCAAATAACCGGAGTAAAAAAAAATATATATAAGTTGAGGAAAGAAATAAGAAGAAACAAGTTGAGAAATGAGAAATAAGAAGATAATGATACAATACATCCAGCAAAAACTTAAATAATTTATCGAGTCTTACGTTCAATGGCGATTTTTTATTTTATTTTCGGACTTGCATTAGAGAGTAAATTCATATTTCAGCCTGGTCATTAACCTAATGTCCTTAACCTTTCCGTGATTATAATCTGGTGGTCATTCGAGGGTCAAAGAAAGATCTTATCTTAACCCTTCAAGTATCCCTTCTCCCGTCACCCCCCCCCACCCTCCCTGCTGGGCACCCCTACTCCCGTCACCTTCTCGCTTCCGTACGCGAGTCCGAGAGGGGGTGAGGGGTGAGGTGAAAAATAAAGAGATGGGTGTGTGGGGGAGGGGGGTTAGGGGGTCTAGATACCCTCTTCCGTAACCCCCAAATTACCCCACTCCGTAACCCCTGCTCACCCCCCAACCACCACTTCCAGTCCCCCTGCTGAGGCAACCCCACTTCCGTACATTTGTTACTATATATATATATATATATATATATATATATATATATATATATATATATATATATATATATATATATATATATATATATATATATATTACTACTATTACCACTGAAGTATCCGACCGAGTGAACTGACTGACTATCCCAGGTTCCCCGCCCACTGGGGAACCCAAGGCAACTCTCTGCAATGTTCGCTTATACTTTTTTTCTTCTTTATATATATATATATATATATATATATATATATATATATATATATATATATATATATATATATATATATATATATGTATATGTATATATACTACTACTACTATTACCGTTGAAGTATCCGAGCGAGTTAACATGACTGTCCCGGGATCCCCGCCAGCTAGGAGGGCCCCCGGCGAAGCTCTCTGAAGGGTTCGTCTTAAACTTTTTTTTTTTTTAACTCCTGCAGCGCTGGCGGCGTACGCCGCAGTGTTTTACCCTTTAACAGCACTGGCGGCGTACGTTGTACGCCGCAATATTTCGCCATCTCCAACAAATTTCCAGGACTTTTCTGCCCTTTTATTTGGAGTTGGTATCACTCCCACATGTCAGAGGAATAATTGCCTGGCTCGGGAATCGCTCATCTGTGTACCTAGCTGCCCTGGTGTCACATGCTCGAAGTGTCACGCAAAAAAAGTTGGAAACTACGCACATTTTTGCAATTACATATTTTTACCGATACTTGGTAGGGTGGAACTGAAAGCCGAGAGCTCCAGCTATTCCTCGATGCAGTTTTGATAGAAAGAAATGACATATCAACGTCATATATGAGAACATTCGGGGAATAGGCTATTTAGTAAAAGCTACCACCTCACTGCCCCGAAACTAGTGTGAGATTACTAGATGAGATATCAGATTACGCTCCTGATATACAAATGTGGCATATCTAAGTGATATATGGGAATTTTGTTACAATTAAGGTACGTCCACACGATTGAGCACTGCTCGTCGGGCAAACACTGTTTGTTACCAGATCACGATAGGAAGCGGAAAATGATCGCTGATATCGTCACTTATACCTATCAAAAATTTCCCATATATGACATGGATATTGAAAATCTTTATATTAGGAGCATAGTCTGATATCTCATCTAATTAGAGAATGCCAGGTGGAGGTGGAGCTCCCAGGTAGCCTATTCGCCAAATTTGTTCATATATCATGCTGATATGCCACCCTTGTGTATCATAAGAACATCAAAAGAATAGCTGGAGATCTTGTCTTCCATTTAGACATTTCCAAGTGAGCATAAGATGTATATGCGTAAATGTGACTCATTTGCAACTTTTTCATGTGCCCAACTATGAGTATGTGACATCGCACCCAGGCGCGCCATTTGGCCCCTGACTTTTGAACTGGGAGGATGGCTTCGTCGCGGCGCCGCTGCCTCAAAGACGAAGAAATTTATAAAGCCCTGAATGTTACTGTGTCATCCTTGGGATCTAAAAATGAAACTACGAGGAAAGTAAATAGTGATGCAACAGTGATCTGGATGACAGT
Organism: Eriocheir sinensis; assembly: GCF_024679095.1. NCBI lineage: Eukaryota > Metazoa > Arthropoda > Malacostraca > Decapoda > Varunidae > Eriocheir > Eriocheir sinensis. The sequence continues at coordinate 52,944 of NW_026112375.1, read as the reverse complement.
GATCACGATTATGACTATCTCCCCTCAAGAATTGAGGATAGTGATGAATCAAGCGATGATGGTGACGATGTTATAAATAAACTTGTATTATTGAAAGGGGAAATAACAATCCCTGAGGGTGATGGTGATGGTGATGAGAGTGGTGGTGATGAGGGATAAGGTGAATCCGCGAATTGGCTATACTCGGAATCCATGTTGAGGAAAAAACGAAAGCATGAGGAAAGTGAGACGGGAAGACCAAGGTAAATATAGTCTACCGACACGTAAAATCGTCCCCTCCAAACGCTGGCTCTAAATTTGCGCTTCTGAGTGCGGGTGTGTGTGACGTCAGAGTGGGTAGGAGGAGAAGTTGCAGAGCTGACAGCGGCTGAGTCTCAGACTTGACCCCGTGACGTGCAGTGACTTGCAGGACATGCATGGGGAACTTCTCTACACGCATACATCACATACAGCATATGACAAGAGGCAAACAAAAATCTATACCAATTATGTAGACAATGAAAAGAATAAATAACCTGCTCGACACAAAAAAATAAATCAAGACAAATGGGAGCTCCGTTGAATGAAGAGGCTCACCCACACCCAAGACCCACACCTATACCACTATGACGTCACGGGAAATGGGCGGAGTTTACCTATACCACTCTTTGACGTCACGGGTATGGGCAAAGTTTGGTACCTTGCCTGCGCGAGGGAGGGGGGATGATTTTACCTGTCGGTAGACTATATTTACCTTGGGGAAGACCATGCCTCCCGCGGTCACAGTTCGCGACCCTTGCCCCCCTCTCTCCCCCGTCTCAAGTACCCCCAGCCTTCTTCGAGCTGCGCTATAGAGAGGGTGGAAGAAGAGGCGGTGGATGATACACATGTGGAAGAGGGTGGAGAGGCCACATAAACCACCCCCATCAGGCCTTCTGCCCCCTTCTCAAGTACACCAAGTAGACCACAAGATCAACACCACATCCATGACCGCCACACAGTACCCCCATTCATCTCCCCTAGTCTTCGCCCCCCAACTACCTACCCCCTCCACTCCCTTACTGCCGGCCAAAACCTAGGAGGAGCTTTGGCAGCACGAGGGAAAAAAACGATAGCCACTTGGTGGTGGGGGTGGGTGTAGGCGTGGGCGAGCTGGGTGCCGCCAAACACGTGTTGCTCCAGGTAATGGTGGAGGTGATGATGGATATGATGGGGATGATGCTGATGACAATGGGGGACTGGAATGGAATTGGGAAGAAGTTGCCGACTTACAGACAGCTCTGCATCCATTCCTAGAGGAACACCTGTCAGGGAGCACCTGCGCCCACCTCAATTGTACCTCAAGTCGTCTTGCATTCTTCAAGAATTATTCTACTCATGACCTCGTACAATATATTGCGATGAATACAAAATTGAACAACTGAATGTACTTGAGGGTAAAGGTGTAAAAAAAAGCCGTCGCCTGGCTTGGGTTCCTGTTTCACTGGATTATATTTTTTTTATTGCTTGCTCTTGTTCTTCTGATGGGGATCATAAAGAAATCCAGCTACAAGAAATATTGGACCACTGACCCCCTCCTCAATACCTCCATATTTTTTCCAAGCTTTGTCCCTAAATCGTTTCGAGGATATTATGGGGAACCTCCACTTTTTTTTTTTTTTATATATTAGGCAACAATGTATTGCCACAAGGGACCCAAGACTCCATGCGTCGGATAAGGCCGATTGTTGACTCTCTACGCAACTCCTTCACCAACTCCTTCCATCCTTATCGGAAATTGTGCATTGACGAGAGTCTGGTGTTGTGGAAGGGTAAGGCATGGTTCTGCCAGTATATTCCCAGCAAACGTCACAAATTCGGTCTAAAACTGTTTGTCCTGTGTGATTGTAACACAGGATAAATTCAGGACATGATTTTACACACAGGAGGGGAGACAGAATTGGTGGAACCTGCTGGTATGGGCTTGTCAGGCCAAATAGTCCAAACACTTCTGCAGAGGTACCTTGGCAGAGGACATATCCTATATACGGATAACTTCAACACCAGCCCTCTGCTTGCCAGTTACCTGCACGACATGGAAACAGGTATATGTGGGACGGTCAAGGCTAAAAGGAAACACATGCATCGCCAAGAAAAAGTGACTAAAAAGGGTGAAATGCACTTCTACGCTGCCAACAATAGAAGTAAAAAATTGGACTGAGTCCGTTCCAAGACGATGTCAACTAGGACGTATCGGTTAAGTACGAATTCGGATTGAGCCCGATCACGTTACTTAAGATGACAAGAACGCGTCGGTCACGTAAGAATTCAGACCGAGCCCGTTCACGTTACTTAAGATGGCAAGGACGCGTCGGTCACGTAAGAATTCGGATTGAGCCCGTTCACGTTACTTAAGATGACAACCCAGCAAACACAAGAACGTCGGGCATCCAGCGGGCCGACGTGTGTAGTTGCGGCGGCCCGACAGTGCAAAACTCTGTCGGCCCGATGTCCTATTTGCTCATCGTTTTAACGGAGGCCCGACGTAGTATACCGGTCATATGTCTCCCATATGCCGAACTTTGCCTCCCATATGCCGATCATATAGTATGCTAGCCCCAGCCCCACTCACCCACTTCCCCCTTCACTTTTACCACAAGCCGCACTGGCTTATATATATATATATATATATATATATATATATATATATATATATATATATATATATATATATATATATATATATATATATATATATATATATATATAATACAGCACCACGTATACATAGGGACATAATAAATAAATGTACTGCAACGACTGAAATTGTAATTCTAAATATAGTATACTAGGGTTACTTAACTAAATCAATAAAAAATAAATTTGCATGTTAAATTATACCATGTTGCAAATCACTTTTGCATGTCACATGTATATCAAACTAAGTAAGAATCTTGAAGAGTATAATAATCAGTCACCTAATATATGTATTACTGGCGATAATGAAACTTCATTGTCCACTTTGAATTTATGAATGATTAAATTACAGCAGTAAAATATAATTGTCTTAAACAATATTATAGACACCTGTAGTAGTTTGTGGTAGATGTCATTACAACTTAAACTAAATTTGTTCCCAGGCATACATTTATCGTGCAATATACATATATATCAGACCATTTAAATGTATATTAATTATGATGATATATCAGCTATATAGATCCCTTCTAATTAACCATATCCTTATTATTCTGGTTCAATTATCTTTCCCATAGTTAATGTTAACTTTGCCAGAAATGGCGCATGAACTATATAACAACCGTCATGGAACTGCAGATCATTCGTAAATATTCCACTACCTGAACTTTTTTTGGTCCTCCGGCGCATAATTTGAACATATAAATCCTAGTCATTGACAGTAGGCTACATGTAGGTACTTGAAGTAAAAAAAAAAAAAAAAAAAAAAAATCTAAATTATTAATTATTCCGTATAAAATTGTCCCTTTTTTTAGGAGCTGTTAGCTGCAACCGTTCTGAATATTATTGGCATCAGTATGTTGTGTACACTTACACTAGGCACTAGGCTATGCTTACTCATAAACAAAAAAAAACATTATGCACCTACACTATGCAGTGGGCTATGCCTACTCAAATGCCCACGGACACGTTCTGGAAATTAATAAAAAAAAAAAAGCATTTACAATATCCTGTAGGCTACTATATTACTAAATATTATGACAACGAATTTGCCATTGACACATATATTATTACATTATTAGGAAAATAATGTGATAATTTAAGTAAAAAAAAAAATGACGAGAAAATGTAAAGTAGCTAGGTTATCGAGTTGTGAATGAGTTATTTCACCAGTTACAGCTAATCTTATGCACTTATTACAACTAACTACCACAGTACAACATAAGATACATGATAAGAACTTCAGCAAACTTACCTTGTACATAAAAGTATTTCAAAATACAGCAGGGAAGAGCAGACGCTTCACGTACCACGACCCACACCCGCCGCCCGCTGCATACTGTGTGGCGGCGTCCAGCGAACACATCATCTTTGTCCGACTTTTTTTCCCCATCACATTATGGGTATAGAACTCCACATAGTACATAATTTCATTTTGATTTACATATATTAATAATGATAACACTATGATTGATTTACAAAAAAAACAATCGAAGAAGGATTCACGTCACTGGTGAATGTTAATTGTGCTGTGTGTGTGTGTGTGTGTGTGTGTGTGTGTGTGTGTGTGTGTGTGTGTATCTGGATCTCGACAATAATGTGCAGGGCACCTGTATAGGTGCATAACACGCATATATGTGTTGGCTGTTGTGGGGACGTGGGAGCCGAGTGTGCAGGGGAGGGAAGTGAATCAAGTGCAATAATTACGGAGTCTATCCTAGCCTACTCTTGGTTGTTGGGCGAGGAGGAAGTACCGTATTTACTTTACGCTAACAGAAATATATGTCCTGACTTTTTTGTAGTACTATGATAAAGAAGTAACAAGAATAGGAATAACTATGGCGCCATGTAATTTATTACTCCTCCCTGTTTCTCTGCGTGAGGAAAGGCTTGGTGGAGGGCGTCCGGTGATGCAGGCCAGCTTCACGAAGCCGCCTCCTCTCCGTGTGCACTGCAACGTGGACTTGTATGTTTCTTGTTATCTTGACTGCCGTCGTGAGAGGGTTCTGGTTGGCTGACTGAATGATGGAGTCGACTTCTTGCCGGGTGGTGTGACGAGGGCCTCCACATCATTTTGTATTTTCTAAACTTTCAGTCTCTCCATACCTCCTTTTCCATCGTTGGACTGTTCTTTTACTGATCTTCGTCATCCCGGCTATTTTCTTTGTTGACATGTCAGCATTGGCCAAATCATCGACAGTTGTCTCCTTCCTGCAAGGAAGCGCCGCGGTGCCGTGTGCAAAATGGCGTCGTGTGCATTCAACCGCCAGTCACGGTCAAGCGAGCGTTTGAGAAGGCATGTTATTACATCATTATTTAGGATTATGAAAATGACACATAAATGAGTGATTTCATTTCAGTTACAATGTTCTCATGATTTGAGTATAACCATGGAAAATATTTATTATTTAAGGCAAGGTGCGACATCACTCCTGTACGGTAGTGAGTGGGTACGGTTGAGGGACCACGTTGGGTGTCGACCAGTAGTAGGTTTTGGGGGGGTAGTAAATAGTATGGGAGGGGTGACAAGGGTAAGGGATGGTTTTCGTAGTGGTTATGGTAATGTGTGGTAGCGAGTGAGCACGGTATGTTTGTACTTTCATTGTACTCAAAAATGTATATTTCTCCAAATCTGAACCAGTGTAGCTCAATAAAAAAAAAATAAAAAAAATATATATATATATATATATATCTATATCTATCTATATATATATATATATATATATATATATATATATATATATATATATATATATATATATATATATATATATATATATATATATATATATATATATATATATATATATATATATATATATATATATATATATATATATATATATATATATATATATTTTTTTTTCAGTCGCTCCAAGTGGACCGTTCCTATCAGCAAAAAGTCACGCTGCCGTTCTAGGGGTAACGTTTTTTTTTTTTGGGGGGGGGGAGGAGGGTGTTAGGCTATGGGACAGAGAGAGAGAGAGAGAGAGAGAGAGAGAGAGAGAGAGAGAGAGAGAGAGAGAGAGAGAGAGAGAGAGAGAGAGAGAGAGAGAACATCCACAGATTCATCCAGCCAGCCAGCCAGCTAGAGAGACAGACAGACAGAATATTCATGTTTCCCCCTCCCAATAACAACCGTTGCTACATGCCATCAGAGAGAGAGAGAGAGAGAGAGAGAGAGAGAGAGAGAGAGAGAGAGAGAGATGTATGGTAGCGAGTGTATGCGGGGCCACGTTTGGGTGTCTACTAGTAGGATTTGCGGGGTAGTCAGTAATACGGGAGATGATTACAAGGGGCTATGGTAGTTATGGAAGGGGCTTGATATGGTAGAGGGGTCATGTTGGGTGTTGAACACAAGGTATTTGAGGGTCGTAAGTAGTATGGGAGGGTTCAAAAGTGGCTGTGCTGACGAGAGTAGGTGTATGGCAGCGAGGGCTTCTGTAGTAATGGTGGAAGGAAGGAAAGAAGGAAGGAGGAGAAGAAGACGAAGAGGAAGAAAAGTAGGAGAGAGAGGAAGAAGGTGGACCACAGAATTGCCACGGGTACTGCTATAGTTAACCTGTTACAAATAGTCCGTTTGGGCGAGTTAGCTACACTTCCTGCCTGGCGCCTGACCGCGAACCCCGTGGGGCGTGGGCGGGGCCTTGCTCCCCGCCTCCCTGCTCGCTGCTCCCGCAGTCTTCCAGAGGCCCATAGACCCCGGGGGAAGCTTCCAGCACAACACTATGTTATCAAAGTAGCGTGGTCAGTGATAATGGTGATCTGTGGTGTATATGGGTGTTACAGTGGCTCAACTGCGGAAAGTCGTCAAGGTGTTAAGTTCATTAGGTTTCCTAGAGACAAACACACCTTGAAGAAGTGGATTTTGGCCTGCAAACGAAAAGATTAATAAAGTGAGGGTGAAGTCTGCGCGGGTGAAGTCCAAACATTTTCCAAGAGAGTAATAAAATTAAAGAAAAGCCAACAAAGCTCTTTAGTGAAAGTTTGGTAAATGTAAATTATTTTAGTAAAAAATTTGCGTAAATATTATACAAAATAAAGATATGAATATAACAAAAATATTTTCATTATATTACAGGATTAGTTACCCCTGCAAATTAAGCTGTAGAACACTAATATTCAGAAAAGATAAGAACACGTAAGCAGGCGGCGGTGGCTGAGTCGTCATAGTAACGGCCCCTGTGTTCAGGAGGACGCGAGTTCAATCCCCGCCCGGTGCCACCAAGCTGGGATTTTTCAGCCGCCGCCGAGTGGCTTAAAACTACCCACATGCTGTCCAGAAGACCACCTATCAACCCGGACTCTAGATTCTAGGATCAAAGATGAGCTCTGGGAGGGCAGCATGAGCCAATGCACGATGGCGCCACTATAAACACTCGCCTGCGACAGAACGGGCTGGGCCGACCATCAGGACCCACCGGAGAGAAGCCTTGGACCGACCATCAGGATCCACCGGGAAGAACCCTACCGGCGCAATAGGCCGCAATTTAAAAAAAAAAAAAAAAAAAAAAAAAAAAAAAAAAAGATGGTAAACAGAGCAATCAATATTTCTGCAGCTTGTTTACCATGTTTATCACATTATTTATATTATTGTATAGTATTAGCCAACACAACAGCTGCCTAATTTAATGACTTATCCTTAGCAATGAAAAAGGCACAAAATCTGACCATGAATAAGAATAGATAAGGGTTTTCTAGTACATTTTATACCGTGAGAGCAAACCAGATGGCATACTGCAGTCATGACGTCATCGATGACGTTTCAGTGAGCTATCCTTATAGTATATCATCCTATCGGACCCCCCCCCCCCACACACACACACACATTGGAAGGCAGCGTGACGTCATAGCATGCATAATAAAGCTGTGTAATGAAACACACGAGAAAAAAAAAATCCTGCTCCCGTCGGGAATCGAACTAGCGATCAAAGAGGCGGGTATGCCCCGCCTTAACCACTCGGCCATGGAGACGCCGTTCTTATGAGGCGAGCTAGGGAAGACTTGCTCATCAGGCCGGCCGGTCAGCTGCAATACAAAGTAAAGCCAGCGCAGAGTAAATAATTATAAGAAATACTAAGCTTTGCAAATTCCTGTCCATTAAGGTATGTCCATAAGATACACCTCTACTTAGAGCAAGAGAGTTTCGATAAACAAGTTTTGGATCACTTACTTAATTGACCGACGCGTCCTTGACATCTTAAGTATAAACGTGAACGGGCTCAGTCCGAATGCTTACTTGACCGAGGCGTCCTTCCCAGCAAACCAGCACCGTTAGCAGAAGGGCGGCCACCGTCGGCAAAATTTGTGACGTCAATTCGACGGAGGGCCTGTACTCCCAGCAAATATAACCGTCGGCAGAAGGGCGGTCACCGTCAGCAAAATTTCTGACGTCAAATCGACGGATGGCCTCCGTACTCTAAAGATTTTAATTATCATCTCCTGCAGTGACATGCTGTATATGCGTATGGAAAAGACGTTGTTTATGAATGTGACTCAATGGTATGTATGTGATGGATAATGAATCGATCAGTCTTTCCAGAAACTGCAAACGACCATGGGCATATAGTATATACACTTATGTGCACACACACACACACACACACACACACACACGCGCATAACACAATTAACATTCACCAGTGACGTTAATCCTTCGATTTTTTTTTTTATTGTAATTCAATCATTGTGTTATCATTATTAATATATATAAATTAAAATGAAATTATGTACTACGTGGAGTTCTATACCCATAATGTGATGCGAAAAAAAAAAGTCGGGCAATCATGATGTGTTCGCTGGAACGTTGGCGGGGCACACGACACAAGTCAGTGTGCACTGTGGAGTAGGGATGGGCAAGTACCGTTAATTTGAGTACCGGTAGTACCGGTACCGAAAACTCAAGTACCGGTACCGGTACCGGTACCCAAAGGAGTTTTTTTTTCTTAATGACTTCTGATGAAATTCCCAAACAAATTTCCTGTAAAGAAAACCCTCTCTCTTCCTTCAACTTAATATCAACTAGAGTAGAAATGCAACGTTTAGGAGCCTTCTGATTAATGTAAAATCACTTAGGTTTAAGGACAGACCACCTAGTCTGTACCATGGGGTCTGTGTGGTCTAATTTTATATGTAAATCTATGTAAATCTCTCTCTCTCTCTCTCTCTCTCTCTCTCTCTCTCTCTCTCTGAATGAAGTGAATATTTATTTTTTCGAAAAAAAAATAGCATGTATAGTTATTATGGATGTACTCGATCATAGTCTAATAACAATAAAAATATTTATTAGCAACCTAAAAAAGAAAAAGAATCGGACATGAAGAATTATCCAGTAACTCCAATAAATAAATCAAATAATGGAAACGGGAGCTGTGATGGAAACGGAAAGCAGGACAAAATGGTGGGAACTTGGGGAGACGGTCAGCGGGGCAGTGACTCAGCGTCTACACACAGGGCCCATACCGCACGGAGGCGGGCGAGCACCGAGTGATCAGTAAGCTTCCCGGAACCCAAGTGATCATGATGCTTCGCGGTACCAGTACCGATAGCAGTTCCGGGAAGCTTAATGATCACTCGCCGGTACTGGTATCGATAACTGATATCGGTACTGGTACCGCGAAGCATCATGATCACTTGGGTTCCGGGAAGCTTAATGATCACTCGCCGGTACTGGTATCGATAACTGATATCGGTACTGGTACCGCGAAGCATCATGATCACTTGGGTTCCGGGAAGCTTAACGATCACTCGGCACTGCGCATTGCCGTTAGGATCTTAGTGACGCTCGGTGCTCGCCCGCCTCCATGTGGTATGAGCCCTGTGTGTAGACGCTGAGTCACTGCCCCGCTGACCGTCTCCCCAAGTTCCCACCATTTTGTCCTGCTTTCCGTTTCCATCACAGCTCCCGTTTCCATTATTTTATTTATTTATTGGAGTTACTGGATAATTTTTCATGTCCGATTCTTTTTCTTTTTTAGGTTGCTAATAAATATTGTTATTGTTATTAGACTATGATCGAGTACCCACTACCCATATCACCGAGATATCCACTAAGTGGTGATCTCTCTCTCTCTCTCTCTCTCTCTCTCTCTCTCTCGCCTGCTACACCTCCAATATTTAATCATCTTATATAATTTATTTCATCATGCAATTCTTTATAGCCAGAAACTCTCGCCAAGGGATTCAAACTTTTTTCGTTAATGCTTTATTGGATAAATATGATTCTCTCTCTCTCTCTCTCTCTCTCTCTCTAAAAGTTAACGAGTCATACGAATTTAACAGTGGCACGTAAAAAGAAAACGAAGTCTTGGGTTAAAAGTTAGTGAGTCCCACGAGTCTTTATAAAACGCTAATATATATTTTTATATATCACCGATATATTCACTTACTAAGTGGTGATCTCTCTTTCTCTCTCTGAATGAGGTGAATATTTATTTTTTCGATATAAAAAATAGCATGTATAGTTATTATGGATGTACTCGATCATAGTCTAATAACAATAACAATATTTATTAGCAACCTAAAAAAAAAATCGGACATGAAGAATTATCAATAAATCCAATATATAAATCCAAACAACTGGTACCGGTACCGAGCAATCTGGTACCGGTACCGTACCGTTTAGCTGGTACCGTTAGTACCGGTACTGGTACTGGTATCTGCCCACCCCTACTGTGGAGCCGGCGGCGGGTGTGAGTCGTGTGGTACGTGAACGTCTGGTCTTCCGTGCTATATTTTTAAATGCTTTTCTGTGCAATGTAAGTTTGCTGAAGTTCTTACGTATCTTATGAAGTACTGTGGTAGTTAGTTGTAATAAGTGCATACGATTAGCTGTAACTGATGAAATGACTCATTCAGAACCCGATAACCTAGCTACGTACTTTATTTTGTTTTCTCGTAATCTTTTTTTTTTCTTTTTTTTTAACTTAAATTATCTCATTATTTTCCTAATACTGTAATATTATATGTGGCAGTGGCAGATTCGTTGTCATAATATTTATTAATATAGTACTACTGCATAGTGTAAGTGCATAATGCTTTTTTATTAGTTTCCAGAATGTGTCCGTAGTCATATGAGAGCGCATAGCCTACTACCTAGTGTAAGTGCATATAGCTTTTTTTATTAATTTCCAGAACGTGTCCGTGGGCATATGAGTAGACATAGCCTACTGCATGGTGTAAATGCACAATGCTTTTTTATGAGTAGGCATAGCCTACTGCGTAGTGTAAATGCATAATGCTTTTTTATGAGTACACATAGCCTACTGCATAGTGTAAATGCATAATGCTGTTTTTAGAGTAGGCATAACCTACTGCATAATGTAAATGCATAATGCTTTTTTATGAGTAGGCATAGCCTACTGCATAGTGTAAATGCATAATGCTTTTGTTATTGTTAATTTCCAGAACGTGTCCGTGGGCATATGACTAGGCATAGTCTACTGCATAGTGTAAATGCATAATGCTTTTTTATGACTAGGAATAGCCTACTATATAGTGTAAGTGCATGTGCTTTTTTTATTAATTTCCAGAACGTGTCCGTGGGCATAGGAGTACGCATTGCCTACTGCATAATGTATGTACATAATGATTTTTATATTTTTTTTGTATTAGCTACAGGACTTCACAACATACTTATGCCAGTAATTTACAGGATGGTAGCAGCTAACAGCGATAACAAAGTGACAATTTTATACGGACTAATTAAGAATTTAGATTTTATTTATTTATTATTTTTATTTTTACTTAATGTAGCCTACCTACATGTAGCCTACTGTCAATGACTAGGATTTCTGTGTTCAAATTATGGGCCGGAGGACAAAACAAGTTCAGGTAGTGGAATAATTACGAATGAGCAGCAATTACATAACGGTTGTTGTATAGTTCATGCATCATTTGTGGGAAAGTTAACATTAACAATGGGAAAGATAATTGAGCAAGAATAATAAGGATATGGTAAACTAGAACGGAGCTATATAGCTGATATATCATCATATTTGATATAGATTTAAATTGTTTGACATATATGTATATTGCACGATGAATATATGTATGGGAACAATTTTAGTTGAAGTTGTAATGACAACTACCTCAAACTATTACAGGTGTCTATATTTTTGTTAAGACCATTATATTTTACTGTTGTAATTTAATCATTCATAAATTCAAAGTGGACAATGAAGTTTCATTATATTAGGTGACTAGCTATTATACTCTTCAAGATTCTTACTTAGTTTGATTTACATGTGATATGCAAAAAAAAAAATTTTTTTCACATGGTATAATTTATCATGCAAATTTTTTTGGGGGGGGGTTTAGTTAAGTAACTTTAGTATACTATATTTAGAATAATAGTTATAATTCCAGTCGTTGCAATACATTTATTTCTTATGTCTTTATGGCAGTGTGGCCTGTAGTAAAAGTAATGGGCGAGGTGGGTGAGTGGGGCTAGCATATTATATATGATCGGCATATGGCAGGCAAAGATCGGCATATGGGAGACATATGACCGGCATGGTACGTCGGGCCTCCGTTAAAACGATGAGCAAAAAGGACATCGGGCCGACGGAGTTTTGCACCGTCGGGCCGCCGCAACAACACACGTCGGCCCGCTGGAGGGCCGTCGTACTTGTGTTTGCCGGGAATTGTCATCTTAAGTAACGTGAACGGGCTCAGTCCGAATTCCTACTTGACCGATGCGTCCTCGTCATCTTATGTAATGTGAACGGGCTCAGTCCGAATTCATACATGACCGACGCGTCCTTGTCATCTTAAGTAACGTGAACGGGCTCAGTCCAAATGCATACGTGACCGATGCGTCCTTGTCATCTTAAGTAACGTGAACGGGCTCAGTCCAAATTCATACGTGACCTATGTGTCCTTGTCATCTTAAGTAACGTGAACGGGCTCAGTCCAAATTCATACGTGACCGATGCGTCCTTGTCATCTTAAGTAACGTGAACGGGCTCAGTCCGAATTCATACGTGACCGATGCGTCCTTGTCATCTAAAGAAACGTGAACGGGTTCAGTCCGAATTCATACGTGACCGATGCTGCCTGTCATCTTAAGTAACGTGATCGGGCTCAGTCCGAATTCTTACTTGACCGATGCGTCCTTGTCATCTTAAGGACAGCGCTTACGAGGCAAAGCGAGCCATCAGGTGCTGGTGCGTTACCCCCGCCGTTTACGCGCCTCACGATTCATGACTGAGGGCCTTGTCCAGCGCTCAAGACGCAAAGTTTTCCCGCCACACAGCAAATTGTATGTCGTATGAAGGGCCAGTGTCTCCTTGACTTGTCCGTTACTCCCACCGTTTACCCGTCACTCGAGGAGTCAGTGACTGCCTCGGCCAGCGCTCAGGAGGCAAAGCGAACCATTATTAAGGGAGAGCGACCTACCCCCGCTGTTTACCCGCCAGTGGGCGGGCGGGCGGGCGAGCTACCCCCGCCGATTACCCGTTTGCCTCGGCCAGCGATCACGAGGCAAAGCGAGCCATCAGGTGCTGGCGTGTTAACTCCGCCGTTTACCCGCCACATTCATGACTGAGGGCCTCCTCCAGCCTCTCGAGAGGCAAAGTTTACCCGCCACACAGCAAATTGTATGTCATATGGAGGGCCAGTGTCTCTTTGACTTGTCCGTTACTCCAGTTGAGCACCTCAAAATGCTCCTTTTCTCCCGAAGCTTTTCCTAGGGATATCTCATGACTGCGGTAGCGTATTTTAATTAGCATCGAAAACAATTTCATTGTAGACTTGCGAAGCGTAGGTATGTCTAAAGTTGAAGGAATTCCTTGGGACATCTCATGACTGGGGTAGCGTATTTTCAAGTAATTAGCACCCTCTGACATTACAGTTGAACCACATTAACTATACACTTGCGTAGCGTAGGAATGTCTAAAATTGAAAATATTCCTTGGGACATCTCATGACTGCGTGCTCGAATTTACAATTAATTTGCACCGTACACATTACAGTTGAACCACATTAAATATACACTTGCCTAGTGTAGGTATGTAGCTCAGTTTCAGTCCGGGAGAAAAGGAGCATTTTGAGGTGCTCAACTCAGTCCGTGCTACATATCTCGCTCATTCCAGTCCTAGAAAGTCCGAGTTTCGTGGTGGGACTGGAATGAGCGAGATAGGGAGCACGAAATAATCGGTGCAGAGGAGGATGACTAAGATGATTCAGGGGTTGAGAAACTTGACATACGAGGAAAGACTCAAACAGTTAAACTTGCATTCTCTAGAAAGGCGAAGGGTGCTTGGAGACATGATCGAGGTTTATAAATGGATGAAAGGCTTTAATAAGGGAGACATTCATAAGGTTTTGTTGGTAAGAGAACCGGGTAGGACACGAAGTAATGGGTTTAAACTGGATAAATTCAGATTCAACAGGGACATAGGCAAAAATTGGTTTTCTAACAGGGTGGTGGATGAGTGGAATAGGCTTAGCAGTCATGTGGTGAGTGCCAATACAATTGTCACATTCAAAAATAGACTAGATAAATTCATGGACAGCGATATTAGGTGGGGTTAGATACACGGGACCTTAGGGTCAAAGGAGCTGCCTTGTACAGGCCTACCGGCCTCTTGTAGACTCCTGCGTTCTTATGTTCTTATGTTCTAATTGAGCTGAGCACCCCAAAATGCTCCTTTTCTCCCGGACTGAACGTGAGCAACATACCTACACTACGCAGGTGTATAGTTAAAGTGGTTCAACTGTAATGTGTACGGTGCTGACTGATTGAAAATACGAGCACTCAGTCATGAGATGTCCCTAGGAATTCCTTCAATTTCATACATATCTAAGCTACGCAAGTCTACCATTAATGTGCTTTCGGTTCTAATTAAAATACGCTACCGCAGCAATGAGATATTCCTACGAATAACTTCGGGAGAAAAGGAGCATTTTAGGGTGCTCATCTCAATCCGTGCTCCCTATGTTGCTCATTCCAGTGTCACCAAAAAATCGGACTTTCTGGGAATGGAATGAGCGAGATATGGAGCACGGATTGAGCTGAGCACCTAAAAATGCTCCTTTTCTCCCGGAAAGAAAGTGAGCAACATTCCTACACTACGCAAGTGTATAGTTAATGTGGTTCAACTGTAATGTCACGGTTTTGCCTTTGACGACTTCTTCTGTTTTGACACACATGAAATATGTTCTTCACGTCTTACAAAGTGCCAAGGAAACGATAAATTGTGCGGGTGAGCTACCCCTGCCGATTACCCGCTTGCCTCGGCCAGCGATCACGAGGCAAAGCGATCCATCAGGTGCTGGCGCGCTACACCCGCCGTTTACCTGCTTCACGAATCATGACTGAGGGCCTTGTCCAGCTCTCGGGAGGCAAAGTTTACCCGCCACACAACAAATTGTATGTCGTATGAAGGGCCAGTGTCTCCTTGACTTGTCCGTTACTCCAGCCGTTTACCCGTCACTCGAGCTGTCGATGACTGCCTCGGCCAGCGCTCAAGAGGCAAAGCGAACCATTAATAAGGGCGAGCGACCTACCCCCGCCGATTACCCGCTGGCCTCGGCCAGCGCTCTCGAGGACTGCGTGCGTTACTCCAGCCGTTTACCCGTCACTCAAGCAGTCGGTGACTGCCTCGGCCAGCGTTCACGAGACAAAACGAACCATTAAGGGCGAGCAGGGATGGGGTATTCGTATTCGAATACATTAGAATAAAGTATTTTGGTGTATTCGTATTCGTATTCGAATACTTGTCATCTGACATCAAAGTATTCGCCTTCGTATTCGAATATGTGGGAAAAGTATTCGTATTCTTCGAATAATATGCCGAATAATCTTAAATCCATCATCATAAATAAGTTATTGTTTCTTCCAAATTACAAATCTTCTCTCCTGTTTGTCTGACTTGTATGATACAGGACAGGTCAACTGCATTTCAACCAAATTGTGAGGCCTCTCTCGATCACTATATCCTTCCCCTACCGTTCACTCTTCCTTCCCTCATCCTCTAACGGTATCATGACCTGTACGAGACCCGTATACCATCCCTCCCCTTCCCCCCCTTGTCCCTGCTAGCTATCTGAATCTACGAGACCTAGACGCGTATTCACTCTGGCCGCTTCTTATCAGTACCAGTATTCTCCCTCGGTCTGTCTCACACTGTCACTCAGTTAAGTTTTCGTTTTTGTTACTAATACACAGTAGTCATGTCTAGTCCTCCAGCCAAGCGGAAACGACAGCCGTCTGCGCAGAAATACACATAAAAAATGGGAAAGTGGCCCGTTGTTTAAAAGTTGGCTGACAAGAAGCGGCAAAGGGCCAATATATTTCCACTGTAAATGTGTAATTCTGACGGAAAGGCGGGTAAATCAGATATATATATATATATATATATATATATATATATATATATATATATATATATATATATATATATATATATGTATATATATATATATATATATATATGAAGTAAAAAAAAAAATACTACAAGGAAATGCTGTGCTAAATTTTAGGCAAATCAGGGAACTTTAGTCAATTCGATCTGGCAGCCACAGGGCTGCGGCCCTCAATTGCCTCTTGCCAATGGTAAGGGGTGTGTTGCTCCAGGCTCATATGGAATCCCTGGATATTAGATGTATTATAGTGATAAAGATATTTTGTTGTGGTTCTTTCAGTATAGCTTAGAAATATACTTGAAACTTTAGCAAAACACACATGTCTAGGTGTGACAAATATGTACAGAATACTGGCATCAGTTATAAGTTCATGACGTCATTTTACTATTGAATAACTTTATTACCATATTAGGCTCATTGCCGAGCTACCTACATGAAAAGGTTATTTTCAACGAAAAGTATTCATGAATGCATTCACGAATACTCTCGTGAAGTATTCGTATTTGTATTAGAATTATCAGTATTTCAGAGTATTCATATAATTATGAAGTATTCGTATTCGTATTCGAATACACATTTCTTGTATTCACTCCATCCCTGAGGGCGGGCGAGCTACCCCCGCCGATTACCCGCTTGCCTCGTCCAGCGTTCATGAGGCAAAGCGAGCCATCAGGTGCTGGCGCGTTACCCCCGCCGTTTGCCCGCCTCACGATTCATGCCTGAGGGCACCGTCCAGCGCTCAAGAGGCAAAGCTTACCCGCCCCACAGCAAATTGTATGTCGTACGAAGGGCCAGCGTCTCGACTTGTGCTACAATTCGCAAAGTCTTGGGAAAAAGTATCCCACCACTTGTAGGTAACATATCCAGCTTGTCGTAGTAGCACACGACTTAATAAATGACGCTGGATCAACCACCACCATACGAGGAGGAGGCAGGCGGCTCCTCGTTGGTTGGAGGATCGATCTCCGCGGAGAAGGGGGGCGACTATGGGTATTTTTTTTACGTATATATATAAAATCGGACAAATACGTATTTTTTTTTTTCGCTCAGCATGGCCGGGAGAGCCAAAATTGCCATGTGGTGAGGTTTGTTTTCATAAAGTAAAGCCCTGCCCCTGGAAGCCATATTTAAATGGCCCGCGCTATTGCGTCATAGCCTGGCTCGCGCGCCAACACACGCTGTATCATACAGTGCTTGTATGTACATAACATTTGCATAAGAATATTTTTTTTCTTCGTAAATTTTATCATCTGTCATTCCTCTCGTGCCGGATCGCAGGGAGGGTTTGAGTTGAGAAGGGTGTGGTGGAGCCAGTCCCTACCCAGACAACAACGGGGAAGGGCACGCAACCTGTTCGTTTGTACTCCAGCCTTGTCTCGGGCACGTTCTGGAAATTAATGAAAAAAAGCATATGTTCTTACACTATACAATAGGCTATGCCTACTCATAAAAAAGCATTATGCATTTACACTATGCAGTACGCTATGTCTACTCATAAAAAGAGCATTATGCATTTACATTATGCAGTAGACTATGCCTAGTCATATGCCCACGGACACGTTCTGGAAATTAACAATAACAAAAGCATTATGCAGTTACACTATGCAGTACGCTATGTCTACTCATAAAAAAAGCATTATGCATTTACACTATGCAGTAGGCTATGCCTACTCATAAAACAGCATTATGCATTTACACTATGCAGTAGGCTATGCCTGCTCATAAAACAGCATTATGCATTTACACTATGCAGTAGGCTATGCGTACTCCTATGCCCACGGACACGTTCTGGAAATTAATTAAAAAAAAGCACTATGCACTTACACTGTGCTCTGGCACATATAATATTACAGTATTAGGAAAAGAATGAGATAATTTAAGAAAACAAAAAAGAAAAAAAAATCACGAGAAAACAAAGTACGTAGCTAGGCTATTGGGTTCTGAATGAGTCATTTCATCAGTTACAGCTAATCGTATGCATTTATTACAACTAACTACCACAGTACAGCATAAGATACGTAAGAACTTCAGCAAACTTACATTGCACAGAAAAGCATTTCAAAATATAGCAGGGAAGACCAGACGTTCACGTACCACACGACTCACACCCGCCGCCGGCTCCACAGTGCACACTGACTTGTGTCGTGTGCCGCTGTCACGGGCAAAATTGACCCTCTGGCAAAATTGGCCCTCGGGCAAAATTGAGTCCGGGCATCCACATGCCTCTGTTATCTTAGCTCAAGCTCGTGTGGGCTTCTTTTCGACTGATATGGCGTCTAGAGCTAGCATGATCATCATTCTTTATTATGATGACAAAGACCATGTCAAAATTTGCCTCATTAAATAAGAAATTACATAAAGTTCGGTAGCTTTTCCTCGTCGCCAAGCCATCCTCCAGCAGCGCTCCGACACCCATGATCGCACATTCATTTTTCTCAGAAAATAAGATACCAATCACATTTACATCAACATATTTCCACAGGTGAATACTTAGGGCATGTTCACACCAAGTTGCGACGCCTGAGATTCATTAATAATGACAGGGGAAGGAAAAATATAGGCCCCTGTCATCGACAAAGTTGAGCCTCGGGCAGAATTGAGCCTGGGCATCTATATGCTCAGATTTCTTCGCTATTATATGTTGTAAGATCGTTCTGTTGACATGTATGGGTATATTAACGCTTTCTGTATCTACATATTGAAGGAAAACGCAAAATTATCCCTAGTAAATCAGAACTTACATAAAGTTCGGCAGCTTTTCCTCGTCGCCAAACCATCCTCCAGCAGCACTCCGACACCCATGACCGCACATTCATTTTTCACAAAAAATAGGATACCAATCACATTTGCATCGACATATTTCCACAGTTGAATAGTTAGGGCATGTTCACACCAAGTTGTGACAATTGAGATTCATTAATAATGACAGGGGAAGGAAAAATGTAGGGCCTTCCTTGTCTCTAATTTACCGACGTCCATGAAACCGTACACGGCCTGAGATGGTGGCAAGGACCAGGGCGTCTGGCGATAACAGAAAATTTAAGTGTCAAAGACAGCTGAGATGATCATTGCAATATTTCATGCCGTAATTGTACCTCCGATCTGATATTATTATTATTATTTTTTTTTTTTTGCAGAATACAGTATACATTACGTAGTTTAAATCATAAATATGAGTGTTTTTACAGTGCTGATGTTAATTAAGGTGAGGATAGGTGTTAAATGCTATCAGAATTGATATATAATGGCTCTACACAATATCATACGTAGGTATCGTTCTTCATATTTATGTGACAAGGTTTTAAGGAGCGATGTTATGTTAGGCAACACTTGATAGGGCAACTAACCTAAAATAGATAAACCACAAATCTGTTAATAAATACTCACCAATGCTTTTCAAAACATTAAATCATGATACAGTACTTACATAAGCTGTGCCTAGGAAATATGACCAACCTGATCGAGTCAATACATGAGAAAATCATGATAGAGAAACCAAGAAATATACCAAATATTACTGATCAAAGAGCTAAAACAGGCTGCCCTACATAAGTTGGTAAGTTTAGCTTCAACAACATATTGTTTCAGGACTCGATATTGTGGGTGGTGCTGTGAACAACTAATTCAAGAAGATGCAACATTAAAATATGATATGTAGTGTATGAGGAGGGGGTTATTTTATGCAGTAGATGAAAAAAAAAAGTATTTGAAATCCATTGCTGATGTTGCAAAGACAATTAAACTTTTCTAGTCTTTCATCTACATGCTGCACAATGTGAGATGGACATAATGTGCAAATTTACAGCTACCACAGTATTCTAGATATGAAATGTATACTTGCATCACCAAATTATATCCATATCTGCATCACCAAACAGTATTATGGAAACAAATGTGTAGACTTGCATTTACTCATGTGTATATACCTTACAAACAGCCAGAGGGTGTGAGGGTGTGATGTCTAGTCTGAGCCTACACTTCTATGGAATTAAGACAGATATATTGAATGCATTAAGTAATGTTTTTAATACAGGAATAAAGGAATAATGGTATTTTTCCTGTATTCCAAGAAACTTGGAATGTATCAATTAACAATTAATAAATAGAAGCAAAGCCAACCATGCATAAGGGACTTTTAAGACCAATAGCACTAACAGATACAACATATAAGCTGTAACTGGGACCAGAAAGAAATGAAATATAAAATCATCTTCCAAAGAAAAGAGCAAGCATAGGACCAGGGTCCAGAGAGAAAGCCTGCACTGAAAATAGGAAAGCAGCAAATAGTTCATTGAAATGAAACTCTTGTGTTCATACGAGTTTTGAGACCAGAAAAACATTAATAGTTGTAAGAATTGAATTCCAAACGGCTTTTGAGTCTTAACATAGAAGCGCTAATAAGAATAATGATGAAAAATAAAATACACCTGAAATTCATTGATTTTATTGCAAGATAAGACTAAAATGTATCTCTATAATCAAGATGTTTGAGAATTGGAATCAACAAATGATATGAAAATAAAGAAAAGAAAAATTAAATATCTAGTAGCAAGAATAACAAATAGCAGGAACTTTTATATGAATATTGGGAAACTTCACATACCTTGGTAGTGTAGTTTATAATGACGGTGTATCTCAATAGGAAGTCTTACGACGGATTGGCGAGGCCCACGGCGTTATGGACTCACTCAGCCAGATTATATGGCGTTGTCGATATCTGTACAGAAGGACAAAGATCCGGATCTTCAAGTCGCTAGTGCTGACTGTCTTACTCTATGGCTGTTAGACATGGACACTGAATAGCGAATGGGAGAGGCGGATTGATGCCTTGGGTAATGGGTGTCTACGCAGGATCATGGGATATCACTGGAATGACTTTGTGCACAGTCCGTCAACGGCAACTCCGGCTATATGGGCACGTGGACGCCTGCTCCTAGGAGCTCCCACCAGGGGATGGCCACGGCAGAAGAGCTTCCAACTTTATCTATCCAGACACTCCATCCTTGCCTTCTCAAAGCTTATCAAGGATCTTTCCCCCCTCTCCCTAACATACTCTTGCACCCTATCTCTCTATTTCACTGGAGGTCGTCCTCTAGCATTCCCTCCCTCTGTCTCACTCACATACACCCTTCTGGTCATCTTACTCTTCTCCATTCGCTCCATGTGGCCAAACCACTTTAAAGTTTGTCGCTTCACTTCTTCCACCACTCCACACTTCCTCCCTTCACCCCCGTGACACATTCCAAAATGCTCGTACACACTCTCATTACTCATTCCATCCATTCTACTCACACCACAAGCACTCCTCAAATAACTCAATTCCACTGCCTGCACTCTAGACCTCTGACTTTCATTCCAGGCCCACGTTTCACTTGCATATGCCATGCATATCCATGCTCACACTTCTGCCATTCATGACTCATCCCAAAGACCCTACAACCCTTCTTCCTTGCAATGCCCTTTCTCTTATCTCTCCCTCCATACCACCTTGCTTACACATAACTTATCCAAGGTACTTAAACTCATAGACCTCCTCCATTTCTTCACCATTCAAAATTATTTTGCATTCTTTTTCACATTCAATTCCCACTCTATATGGGCATAAAAAAATCTACAACCTCACTTCTACTTTGCTCATAAACCATCACTTTACTTTGGTGACATTTACTTTCAGCTTTCTCCTTTTACATACACTATCAAAAACACTGACCAAATTTTGTAGGTCACTTTCATTTTCTGCAATGAGCACTGTGTCATCAGCAAACATTATCGAATTCAGTACCCACTTCCTTACCTCAGCAAACATTCTTACTCCAACTTCCCCAAGATTGCCCCTCATTTCTCTAATAACACCATCCATATAAATATTGAACAACCATGGTGACATGGAAGAAACTTAAAAAGAAAAGAGGAGATAAAGTTGTGCAAAAATACAGTTTCCCAATTAGAACATGAGACTAAAGGCATGCATCACCACAGAAAGTAGTATGTGCCATAATATACATAATTTCAAAGAAAAATATGAATATTTTGTTTTGAAAACGGAACAATACGAACTCGATTCAATCCTGTCATTATATATGTATACAGTATTCAATACAATTCCTGTGGATGTTACAGATGAATAATTGTCGTAGGTGAAACAAAAATCAGACCAGAATCATGTAAGAACAGTCATAAAAGTCTGCAAAACTAACTCATATCACCCTCAAAATTAGCAATAGTGAGGAACAAGCGAACAAACAAAATCCATACAATGATAATCATGCCCTAAATAAAAAAAAAATAATAATAAAAAACATTTATGAATGATATTGCCTTTGTAAGCGAATATCAATGCAGCAACCCACAAAATTCACCATTTTATCAACATTGTAGAGTATGTATGTGTGTGTAAAAATCATACAGACTTAGTGAAGGGAAATGTTCAATGTCCCAAACTGCAAAATCCATGAAAAGACAAGAATTAGAGAAAAAAAATTAACTCTCCACACATCCAAACAACATTGAAACACTGGACACAAAGTGGAATAACAGGGAATAAAGATGAGGACACATCTCCATACACTGGAAATGTTACATACTATAACTGATAAATCTGACCAGTGATGCACCTTTGAAGCCATGGGTAAACCTGGTAATACTTATCTGAAAAAAAAAGTCAATCCTTGAACTGATAGGACATACAAGAAAGTCACTGTACAAGACACCTCCGCTCAGGCTTTATCTGAACAGTTCCTCAGCTGAATGAACATCTGCAGAAAACAAAACAAAACAGATGACAAAGGAAAGCATGAAGAACCATCATATCTTCTTCTTAAGTGTCACTGCAGGGTTCCTAGCCTCATTAAGCTGCTGTTTGCTCAAGATTGTTCACCACAGCTGCAACAAAAGAAAATGGTCTCAGGAGAGACTATTTTGAGGACCTTTTCACACCTGCGGTGATACCATTCCTGGCAGCTATTGCACTGAACCATAAAGGTTCCTTCTTTATGCGGCTTCCTGCAGTGACAATAGACTTTAATGGATTCCTTGCTGTAGAGTGTCCCCTCTCTCTCTACTATGGAGCAGGGAAACCGTCCCATCTTTCCAGTAAGATAGCAAGAAGCTAGATGGTCTCTCATCTTGTCCTGGTAGTAGAAGTGACCCTGTGGGTCATCTCCAAAGCAGAGGCTGGTCGCAATGGCTACAGCAAATAGCGCACAGTCACTTCCTCCAACTTGATTCTGTATTTGTGGTCTTACTACTGTAAAATAAGAATTTGGAGTCTTTATCATGGCTGAAAGTTGATCAAGGAAATTTTCCCTATCAGGCCTATTCAATTTGAAATCCATGGACTCGTATACATTCAATGTATCGATTGGACATCCTATATTACTGACTGTCACCAAATGACACCCTCCAACATTTACAATTGGAATGAAAGATTCTGACCTGTTTATTGCATTGGTGCATGACTCTACTGTATATATACATGTAGATTGCAGGCCACCAATGTTAGGGAAGTCATCAGCCAACAAAGCCTGAGCATGATCTATGTGCTCATCAGACAACTGCAAAGAGGGTCTGAGAATCTGCTCCCTCAACATGTTTGGGTTACGGTGCCTTGGAGACCGTGTTGTATTAATTCTGCGACTTTTTCTGGGTGTCAGGGCATCTTCACTTGCTTCAATAGAGACAAGTACCTCTGAGGTAGAGGATTCAGCTGTGGCTACTACGTCTGTTCCATCTGCTGGTGTCACAGATTGGACGGACTGCACACACAAAGATGAAAGTGGCCTCTTGCACAAACGACTTTCTGTAAGGGGCCTAAGTTGTTCATAAGGAACTCGACTTTTCAGAGAAATGCCAGGTTTATCCACATCTTCCTAGGTAACACGCTGGTAGTCATCAATAGCAGTTATTCTGAAAAGAAAGAAAAAAATACATTACTTACTGGAAAATGATCGTATTTTTTTTTTTTTTTTTTTTTTTTTTTTTTTTGTTTTTGTGTGTGTGTGTGTATAAGTTCTTCTTGATATGTTTCTTAAGACCTGTCATCAGTAGCTATGTATCACAGACTGGGACTAGGGGGCGCAAGAGTAATCGAAAGGATGTAAGAAAGAATGAGCTAACGGCTTATTACACCAACAGTAGGAGTCTCAGGAACAAGAGAGATCTACTGAGGGGGAAAGCATGTGTCGAGAAATTCGACATTATAGCTATCACAAAAACATGGGTGGATACTGCAAACAAAAACTTTATGTCGGAGTATGAAATAGATGGTTATCAGATGTTTCACAAAGATAGAAAGGGAAGAAGGGGAAGGGGGGTGGCACTTTATGTTCAAGACACACTTAAATATTCCGCTAACAATTCTGTTCAAACAAATGGCGACTCAGAATAAGTTTGGGTGGACGTCCACAAAGGGAAAGACAAACTAATTCTAGGTGTTCTTTACAGGCCACCCAACCTTAGCAGGCAGGACAGTGATATATTACTGCAAGAGATAGGTAGGGCGAGCAGGGGATTTTAACTATAGGAATGTAGACTGGGGAGGCGTGGTGGGTGATCTAGAATTTGAGGATTTTCTGAAAGTAATACATGAAAATTTTCTCAAGCAGGCATTGACTGAGCCCACCAGGGGTAACAACACTCTAGACTTGGTCTTATCAAATAACGAGAATATGATCAGCGAGCTAGATGTTGGGGGAGAATTAGGTGGCAGTGATCATAAGAAAATTAGGTTTAAATTGGACTGGGCGGTGACCCATGAACTCAACCCTGTGATGGTGCCTGACTTTAGAAGAGCTGATTATGAGGGGCTTAGAAGACACCTTGAGGAGGTAAATTGGGGAACCATAGGGCTGGATGAGGGCCAGATCTCAGGGCTGGAACCGGAAAGACAGGGGAATTATGTAAAAATGACCTACACTAATTTAGTTAGAGTAATTGCAGAGGGTCAGAGACAACTGTTACATATTCCCTATCAAGCATGTAGGAATGAAAATAACGACTCCAAATGGATGACCCGCAGACTCAAGCATGAGATAGGCTTGAAGAGAGGTATTTATAGGAAAATAAAGATCGGAGAAACCCACCTCAAGGGTAGGTATGTTGAGCTAACCAGGTCGGTGAAGAAGAACACCCGCCTAGCAAAAAGAAATTATGAGATTAGGGTCACCAACGAGGCCCAGAGCGATCTCAAGGGCTTCTTCAAATTGTACAGAACAAAAACAAGGGACATAATTGGACCGTTAAAAACTAACACAGGTGAGCTCGTTGAGAATGGAGAAGATATGAGCCAAATGATGAATGACTATTTCCTCACAGTTTTCACGCAGGATTATCTAACAACCATTCCGGAGAGAGTTCAGGTATATGAGGGCGAAGGGAATGACAAGTTGAGGGATGTGATCATCACTAGGCAAGTAGTCCAGGACGAGATTAGTAGGTTGAAGAAAAATAAATCGCCGGGCCTGGACGAAGTATTCCTAAGGGTGCTGAAAGAGTGCAAGGAGGTCCTCAGTGGCCCGCTTACTGATATCTTTAAGATGTCGGTAAATTCTGGGTATGTGCCCAATCAATGGAAAGTAGCTAATGTGACGCCGATTTTAAAAAAACGGAGACAAGTCAGCCACTTCAAATTATCGCCCAAATAGCTTAACATCAGTTGTAGGAAAGATGTTGGAGTCAATTACAGCCGGGAGCATTCGGGATCATCTAGAAAAGCATAGTTTAATACATGATTCACAGCATGGATTCACAAAGGGTAGGTCTTGCCCTACTAACCTGTTGTCCTTCTATACTAAAGTAATCGAGGCGGTTGACCGACATGAAAACTATGACATATTGTATCTAGATTTCAGTAAAGCGTTCGACAAAGTTCCCCATCACCGGCTATTACTAAAATTACAGGCTCACGGCATAGATGGGAAAGTTTTGAACTGGATCAGGGCGTGGCTTAGTGGTAGGAAGCAAAGTGCAAATCAATGGTAAAAAAATATGAATGGGGCAGTGTTACGAGTGGCGTCCCACAAGGGTCGGTGCTGGGTCCTCTGCTTTTTATTATTTACATCAATGACTTGGACACTGGAATTAGTAGTGATGTCAGCAAGTTTGCAGATGATACCAAGATCGGCAGAGTAATCCTATCAGACAGGGACGCTCCAGGATGAGCTTGACAGACTATATGATTGGGCGGGGAAGTGGCAGATGGAATTCAATGTCGGGAAGTGTAGCATTCTGAGTGTAGGTAGGAATAACCCCTCACACAATTACTCCTTAAATGGCACTCCTCTAAGTAGGTCTGGGCGTGAGAGAGACTTAGGAGTCCTAGTGAGCGCTGACCTCCGTCCTAGGGCTCAATGCATTCAGGCTAAAATTCGGGCAAACAGAGTACTTGGTTTCATCTCAAGGAGCGTAAGCAATAGGAGCGCTGCAGTCATCCTCAAACTTTACTTAGCACTAGTTAGACCTCATCTCGATTATGCAGTTCAGTCCTGGTCCCCCTAGTCATAGACTTCACAACTAGTTGACGGGAAATCTCTTCAGTCTTGGCGCGCTGGCTTCGCGTAAGGGGCCGATTGTTATGGCGACTTTCACTGCGACAACTCAAACACACTCTGCGTACTTACTCCGAATTTAAGTGGAAACAGGACGAAATCTTCAAGTTTTAGTGTATACAAGCAGGCAGGAGTGTCTGTAGAGTGATTTGGTCGAGGATTCAAGGTAACTTATATAAAATAGCACCATGCGTGCACTTTGAAAACGTTGTGTAAAAAATGGCAAATTTGCGTAACTTTAGGTTGAAATCTTTACGTAAAATGAATGATAACTGTAGGATAGTGAAGTCCACAGTTTTACGTATTAGGAAACAAGAAATGTACGTTTAGTTAGTGCCTACATGGCAACTCAGCTCAGTTCCCGCGTCGCCTAACTCGCCTTAGGCACGCAGTCAGCTGGGCACTTCCCCTCTGTAAAGGATTATCGCTGTCCTGCCTCTGTTTACTCTCCAAGTAAAGGACCTACAGTTATTCATCGTCTCTGTACCCTTCCCCACAACTGCAAGGATCCAGAGGACGATACAAGAAGACACAGAAGGCAGTGGATCGAGTGGAAGTGACGGAGGAGACACAAGATATGAGGACGCCGCGAGCCCTACACGGTCGCCGGGCTGAGGCTCCTCGCCAAGACCACGGGCAAGGAGGATCACAGGGACACGGCCGACGTCCTCGAGATGTTCCAGAGGATGATCTCGGTGATGAACGTGCGCGGGCAGGGGCAGGACGTGCGCTGGAATGACAAGTACCGCTGCGTGCTGAGGCCAAGGGCAGGAGGTGACGAGGGCGGGGAAGGAGGCGTCGAGGACCAGGCAGGCCGTTTTGATGAGCAGTCAGAGGCCAACATCAAGTTCCTCCAGGAGATTGGCGAGATTTGCAAGGTACCTAACCACACTTTAGTTGATTAAATTAAATTGAAACGACAGCAAGCTTGTTCAGTTTTATTTATTTTTTTATTTTATAAAATGTTCCAGGTTTGGGCCGGCAAGGAGAAGAAGAAGAGGGGGACAAAGATCGGCAGGCTGCCGACACCCACCGCCTCGGCTCTGCACATCACGTGCAATGCCCTGCCCGCCTCCTGCAGGGACATCATCCTCCGCAAGATCCCCGGGTCGAGTATGTGCATGGGGAAGGCCAACTCTGACCCGACTGAGCACTCTTTCGGCAAGCGCCGCACCATGTGCGGCGCCAACTACTGGACGAGCGTGCAGAACTTCATGGTGAGCAACAGGTTGGCCCAGCGCCTGCATTTGCTGAAGCTCGTCGGGTTCTTCCCCGGGGACGTGCAGGCCGACCTGGACCGGGCCAAGGCAGAGGAGAAGGAGGACGACGAGGTGATCTTGGCCCAGCTTGCCAGGGAGCTGGCCGACGACCAGCCGGACCCGCCGACGGACGAGTTGCTCCTCGCCGCGGTCGGCAACTACACCGGCTACCTGGCCAGGAAGGTCCAGGCCAACTCCTCTGTGGCCGAGTGCTGCAAGCAGGAGCTTGCCCAGCAGGAGGAGATGAAGATTACCGTGGAGCTCGAGAGGGGCGACCCGCCCTCTGTGATGTTCGACGCCCTGGTCGAGCTGGTCGACAGGGGAGAGCTGGAGACGGGCCAGGCGGTCCTGAAGCGGCCATCTCTCCCAATGGCCCACATGGCGTCCTTCGGGATGTCGCTGTGGGACTCCCTGATGTGCAGGGAGGACAAGAAGGAGCCCAGGTTGAGGTTCCTCTCCCTTGCCATGCGCCACAGGGACGGGTTCAGGCACCTCCTGTAGTTCCTGGCGGCCTCAGACCCGACCTTGCAGGGGTACAGGTGCCAGGAGGGGCACAACCTGGCCAACACCATCTTGCCGCACATCAGCAGGTCCCTCTTCAACTGTTTCGGTGCTAATTTCTCCAAGGACGTGACCTCAGAAGCGAGGAAGAACAAGGCCTTGAAGCAGCCGACCGGCAGGAAGAGGAGCAGTATCGAGGAGGGCAGGAAGGAGACGGCGAGGAACAGGGACGTGTACAAGTCCAGGAAACTGACCGGGGCCCACAAGTCATAGGCCAAAAGGCTAAAGTGATTGTTCAGGGACGAGGGCCAGATAGCCGGCAAGACGTGCTGCGGCAATATTGACATCGGAATTCAACCAAAATAAGTTGTGATTGTTTATAGAAAAATGAATATTTTGCTTTTGTTGAGTAAAATTAAGATGTTTCTGCATGCTTTCCTCAAGTATTAAGTTTCTAATGTGAAAATTAAGTGATTTATTAGATGTTAAAAACTTACGTAAAAAAATGCACTAAATAAAAAAAAATAAGTAGCTATTTCGGGCAAAAACTTATAAGATATGCTAAATATTGCTATTGATTCTGAAAATATAAGTGATTATCTCTGCATTTGGTGATGTTTGTGCATCTAGCGTAAAATCTGAGGATTTTATAGCCTTTTTAAGTTTTGTTATACTTATATAAAAAACAATTAATCGGGATTTTATTAGGGAACGACTTTGAATTTTTTGATACCGCTGCTCATGGAGACTCATATATGCCTAAGGGAGGTGCCTGTTTTAGTTTCAGGTCGCTAGCTGCTTTGGTTTTGAAAATATTTAAATTTTAAATTTTTGAAAATCGGCCCCCTGCGAATCGGCCCCGCGCCCCGTTTCCCGTCAATAGATTGTGAAGTCTATGCCCTAGTATAGAATGGATATCAAGATGTTAGAATCTGTACAGAGGAGGATGACAAAGCTGATTCAGGGGGTGAGAAACTTGCCTTATGAAGACAGGCTGAAGCATTTAAATCTACACTCGCTAGAAAGGCGAAGGTTGCGAGGAGACTTGATCGAAGTCTAGAAATGGATGAAGGGATTTAATAAAGGGGATGTCAATAAGATTTTGATACTAAAAGAGCCAGGTAGGACGCCTAGCAATGGTTTCAAGTTAGACAAATTAAGATTTAACAAAGACATAGGCAAGAATTGGTTCACCAATAGAGTGGTGGACGAATGGAACAGGCTTGGGGGCCATGTTGTGGATGCCAATATCGTAGATACATTCAAGAAGAGGTTAGATAAAGCCATAGATGGTGAGGTAAGGTTGGGTGGAGTGTACAGGAGCTGTTTTGTATAGGCCAACCGGTCTCTTGCAGACCCCTTACATTATTATGTTCTATTAAAAATGTGTTATTTCTTTACCTATATGGTCCTGTCCAGTTTATCTTGTTTTCCACCTCTACGTCCAACATTTCGCATGTTCCGCTTGAGGACTACATCCCCTGCATGGAAGTCAGAGATTCTGATACCTTTTTCTTGCCTCTTCTTATATGTTTGCTTTTGCTTGTTTTGGGCCACAGTCACATTCTTCAGCACCTATGTATTGAGAGTTATGTTAGGTTTACATTTTCAACTTTGTTTGTATAAAATAAAAAATAAAAAATTATCTAATATCTAATATCGATAAACTAATTTTAATATTCTAATCATATAACACTTTCTAATATCTAACACTTTAAAGTTCCTATATATCTTCTCATGTATGACGGTCATTTCTGCCATGCGGTGTTTTACGAATTCCTACCTCTCAGTGTCAGACACTTCTTGTATATCAGATGGAGGGAGACCCACATGCATCTGTGTAGAGTAATTGGACAAATTAATCATGATGATGATATAGGAACAGTATATGGGTCATATATAAGAAAAAAGTGATATATCAGTATGTAGTTTGTGTGTGTGTGTTTTTGCAGCCATCATAATACCTGCAAAGAATACAGATAACCTTACCCATATTTAAAATATTTAAAATTTGATTGAAACTATTTGAGAGAGAGAGAGAGAGAGAGAGAGAGAGAGAGAGAGAGAGAGAGAGAGAGAGAGAGAGAGAGAGTGTGTGTGTGTGTGTGTGTGTGTGTGTGTGTGTGTGTGTGTTTCTAAGTTCATGTAGAACAGTGTGGGCTCACTCACGTTTTGCATACAGTTGGGGTGCCTCCCAAACATAAGATATAATGGTGAAGATTTTGTGGAGGCTTGCTTTGATATGCGCATTGTGAAGGCAATATCAGACAAAAACTCATCCCAGTTATCTTGAGCATCATTAGCCATCATCTTGATTCTTGATTTCAATGTTTGGTTTGTCCTCTCAGTCAGGCCATTTGTTTGAGGGTGATATGAACTTGTGACAGAGTGTTTTATGCTGTAAGTTTGGCAGAGTTCATCGATAAGCTGAAAACAAACAGAGATAATAAATATATAAATACAATATGTATGTATGTATGTATGTATGGATCTATATCTATCTATCTATCTATATACATCTATCTGTCAATCTACCAAGGCTGTCTCCCCCAAAATGGGGGTAGCCAAGGGAAGACACAACTTCACATTCACACCCATTCACACCACTGACAGAGAAGAGACAGGACTCCTGCCCACAGCTTACATAAGAACATAAGAACATAAGAACGCAGGAGTCTGCAAGAGGCCGGTAGGTCTGTACGAGGCAGCTCCTTTGACCCTAAGCTCCCGTGTATCTAACCCCACCTAATATCGCTGTCCATGAATTTATCTAGTCTATTTTTGAATGTGACAATTGTATTGGCACTCTCCACATTACTGCTAAGCCTATTCCATTCATCCACCACCCTGTTAGTAAACCAATTTTTGCCTATGTCCCTGTTGAATCTGAATTTATCCAGTTTAAACCCGTTACTTCGTGTCCTACCCGGTTCTCTTACCAACAAAACCTTATGAATGTCTCCCTTATTAAAGCCCTTCATCCATTTATAAACCTCGATCATGTCTCCACGCACCCTTCGCCTTTCTAGAGAATGCAAGTTTAACTGTTTGAGTCTTTCCTCGTATGGCAAGTTTCTCAACCCCTGAATCATCTTAGTCATCCTCCTCTGCACCGATTCTAACATTTTGATATCCATTCTATAGTAGGGTGACCAGAACTGAACCGCATAGTCAAGATGAGGTCTAACTAATGCTAAATATAGTTTGAGGAAGACTTCGGGGCTTCTGTTGCTTACGCTCCTTGAAATAAATCCCAGTACCCTATTAGCTCGATTTCTAGCTTGAATGCATTGTGCCCTTGGACGGAGATCAGAGCTCACTAAGACCCCTAAATCCTCTCGCACCCAGACCTACTTATGAGAGTGTCATTTAAGCAATAGTTATGTGAGGGTTGTTCCTACCTACACTCAGAATACTGCACTTCCCTACATTGAACTCCATCTGCCATTTATCCGCCCAGTCATATAATCTGTTGAGTTCACCTTGGAGAATACTAGCGTCCTGATCCGACTCAATTACTCTACCGATCTTGGTATCATCTGCAAATTTACTAACATCACTACTAATTCCTGTGTCTAAGTCATTGATATAAATAATAAACAAAAGTGGACCTAATACCGAACCTTGTGGGACCCCACTCGTAACACATCCCCAGTCAGATCTTTTTCCATTGATTTGCACTCTTTGCTTCCTATTGCTAAGCCACGCCTTGACCCAGTTCAAAACTTTACCCTCTACTCCGTGAGCCTGTAATTTAAGCAACAGTCGTTGGTGAGGAACTTTGTCAAACGCTTTACTAAAATCAAGATAGATTACATCATAATTTTCATCTCTGTCAACCGCCTCAAATACTTTATTGTAGAAGGACAAGAGATTGGTGAGGCATGACCTACCTTTTGTGAACCCATGCTGCGAGTCGTGAATTAAGCTATGTTTATCTAAATGCTCCCGAATGTTCCTGGCTATTATGGACTCCAGCATCTTCCCTATAACCGATGTTAAGCTAATTGGGCGATAGTTTGAAGCAACTGACCTGTCCCCCTTTTTAAAAATCGGCGTCACGTTAGCTACTTTCCATAGGCTCGGCACATAGCCAGTATTTACCGACATCTTAAAGATGTCGGTTAGTGGGTCACTGATTATATCAGCTTGGACAGTTTCTTTCCAGAACAAGGTCCCTTCATTAGCAAATACCTTATCCTACCACACCTGATTGTGTGAGACCACTGTTGTGTAGTGTCTCCCTCACAACTGCTTTCCATTTGCTTCTGTCATGCACAATCATTCTACTATGCTCCAGTGTCAGTCTTCTTCCCTTTAAGACCTCCTTCATACTATCTCTCCATCCTATATATGGCTGACCTCGCAAGCAATAGGATGGTAGTTTGAGGGACTGGAGTGGTCACTCTTCTTTGGAACCAGTTGAATGCAGGCATACTTACAGCAAGAAGGAGAGGTAGAAATTGAAAGAAAGAGATGGAAAAGTTTCACCAGGCAAGGTGCATGCACGGAAGCACAGTTTTTTAGAACGATAGGAGGGATTCCATCAGGACCATAAGCCTTCTGAGGGTTAAGCCCAGATATGGTATGAAGAACATCATTGTGAAAAATTTCAATCTGAGGGATGAAATACGCAGAGGGAAGTAAGGAGGAAGGAACATGCACAGAACCATCCAGAGTGGAGTTGTTAGCAAAGGTTTGAGGAAAGTGTTCAGCTTCAGAGAAAGGGGAGAAACTGTACCTTGGCATTGAACTCCTTCCCCTGATCACTGAGGAGTCTTTGAGGTGGCCCAAACCTAAAAATAAGGAAGAAATACCATATTGACCCATTTTTGCATGACAGTTGGAGTTTTTCATTCGTCATAAACCATATTAATGTTCCACAATCCACATGCATGCTGGTTAGTAATTGTACATCCATGCAAACATTACTTGATTGAATAGCATGCGCAAGAAGGAGGTTATGTCATATATGTAATGGAATGAAGACAACAATATCAGGTGTTAAATGATTACCGTGAGATGAACTCCTTAATGCAACGGTGGACCCCAGCAGCCGTTTTATCCTCAAGGGGAAAATAATCCACATATTTGGTATAGCGGTCCACAAAAACACATATGTGTCTGTGGCCCCTTTGTGTCATATTTAAAGGACCTGTGCAGGAATAGCATTAAATTAATAATTTTTGAAATATAAAAACACATGTTAAATGAAATTACCTTCCAGATCAATTCATTACATGGGAAAAAGCATTCCCCCCAAACAATAAATTCAAGGTCTCTTACCAACTAAATCAACTCCTACCAACTCCAGTGGCTGCTTGAATTTGATTGGTAGCAGGGCAGGGGCCTGAGTCTTTAGGTTGCTAAATTTTTGGCAGTAGTCACACCCTACAATCTGATCCAGGCAACTTGTTAACTTCACAGAGACAATATTTCTCTTCTTTACAATAGGATATTTTACATGTGTATGCATCACTGACATGGTGAAACTGAACACACAATGTACTGTCTAATCACTTACATAGTCTTTGACATAATCCCTCATCCTTGGCCAGTAATAATAAGAGGCAATGTTTTCCTCTGTGGAATGTTGACCACAGTGGCCTGCATTATCATGATACTGGGCAAGGATGCCCAATATGTCCTCCTGATGTAGGAGAACCTTCCGCCGCCTCCCCTCGGCCCCTTTGATGAGATATAGTTTATCTGTAAAATCATGCATGAGAATTTATAGCAATCGCATTGTCCATTGAGCTTCGTTTTCCTTTTAGCCCAGCGCGTGCGCACACACACACATACACACAGATATGTTACTTTATATCCAGACACATGCTTTTGTTTCTGCCATATACTTATAAAATATCTGGCATTTGGCAATAGGAACACAGACAATAAACTTCATTTTTTTCAGTATTTATGTTGTATGAATTTTTGGTTGAATCTTGAGTTTTTTCCCATTAATGGTACTGTGTTTTATAAGGCAGAGGGTATAGGCCCCATTTTTACAATGACTCACACAGGCATGCATGTCAGCAAGAAGCACTGCAGTGACAAAACACAATACATCAAACATGTAACCTAGAAATCAATATCCAATATTTCACCCATCACCAACAAAGGGAAAATAAGGTCAAGGTCAATGGCGTCGTTAGCCTTGGGCTTCCGGGGCTTGAGCCACGAATGTTTTGACTGTAGCCCCAAATCTTTTTTCACCCCCAGGCCTCGTGCTCTCGTCCCTCCAAAAATATAATAGATAAATATTATCCACTGTTTGAACGGTGCTTATGCTATTGATGTAGCTCATACTAAAGACTACATTTTGAAGCCATATACCAGTACTTTGAGCAGTTTGTAGTTTACTGTGCAATCTAGTAGTGTAGCTGTATGTGTTTATCTTAGGTGCATGGTGGTGAATCCAAACAGGTCCCCCCCCCCCCCCCAACACATTTTTCCACCCTCACTGTTAACTTCAGCCCCTGATGTTTTACTCTTGGCCGCGAATGTTTTTGAACCCCAGAAACGCCCCTGGTCAAGCTTAATAATTTTGGCACAGGAAAAGATGACCTGCACTGTGCCAATGACTTTCATGACAACCCAAATAACAATATTAATCTTACTCTTGTTATTTTGGTGATTTCAGTCTCATTCAGCTACAGTCATCAGTTTCTCATACGTATGTAGAATACATGCATGATATAAATTTTTATTTGTAATTACAGTGACTAGACAGCCAACATAATATCATTTATAACCCTGTTAAATATAAAGCAAAAGTATATATATATATATATATATATATATATATATATATATATATATATATATATATATATATATATATATATATATATATATATATATATATATATATATATATACATATCAGCAATTCTGTAGCAATCATAAGCAAAACACAACCCTGTTAAAAATAAGCAAAAGTATATATACATATCAGGATTCTGAAGCAATCACAAGCAAAACACATCCCTGTTAAAAATAAAGCAAACGTATCTATGTATATACCAGCATTCTGTAGCAATCAAAAGCACCAACACCAAAGCATAGTAAAAGAACCCACATGCATATTTTTGCAGCGTTCTGAAACATTGATATTGTGTCACCTTCTTACATTATTCGATGACAATTTTCACCCTGGTAGGACTGAAAAAAATGTATGTATAAAAATTATGCAATAATATGATTAACTTAGCCTTAATAATGTCGCACATTTGCCTTTAGTTATAATAGACAAACAACATATCTTTTAATAAATATCGGGAGATAATATATAGCTTCACTGATAAGGGGAGGCACAACAGCTGAGATGATAAAATTAGGTCAAAAAATCATTTTTTAGTATTTCGCATATCTAGATAGAAAAAAGCTTCAAGAATGAAGCCGTAGTCAGTAAATAACGAACACCGGGTGGCAACACGGTTTAAAAGAAATCGAATCCCTCGATAATTACCACATAATATGTCATACTCAAAACTTTAAACTCATTTATCTCAAAACGTCAAATTTTAACTTCAATGAGTAGCTGTGCACAAAAAACTTGATGGATCTAAATGAAACTCACCATACTTGTACATAATGGGTATGTCTACATTTCCAAGACAGGGTTTTAAGAAATTCGAAAAAGTCTTGTTCTGGATACGTTATATAGCTAAAAAAATAGTGACGTCATTATTTCATGAAATTGCGAAAGCGGTTTCTCACGATCTAAAACGAATTTAGCAAAAAAACTGTCTTGGGTAGGTTAATATGTTATTCTACTAATACCATGCAAAATTTGGTAACTCTAGAGTGAAAATTAAAATGTACGTGAATTTTTGTTGTGACGTCTTGACGTCACGACGTCATGAACTAGAATGTTCTACCTACTACCATAATATCAGAAAATGGTGCCATTGCACATTGCAAAAGTTTCAAACAAAAATATTGAAAACTTTTTTTTTTATGAATATTTTTCATCCAGTTGTTGTGCCTACCCATAAGTCTGGAAAAGAAATGTTATCTTAAGTAGCTACATATTTCATTTATAAGAATGGAGTATATATATATATATATATATATATATATATATATATATATATATATATATATATATATATATATATATATATATATATATATGCAGAGAGAGAGAGAGAGAGAGATATATATATATATATATATATATATATATATATATATATATATATATATATATATATATATATATATATATATATATATATATATATATATATATATATATATATATATATATATATATATATATATATATATATATATATATATATATATATATATATATATATATATATATATATATATATATATAGATATATATATATATATATATATATATATATATATATATATATATATATATATATATATATACACGCACATACATCACACACACACACACACACACACACACACACACACACACACACACACACACACGTATGAGGTTCCTGTGGCAAAAAAAAATTCAGCTATTCATTGGTAACATCAAATTTATCTTCATCAAGAGAGCATTTTTCTTTTAATCTCTTCAGCCACTGGTTCACAGTGTGCAAACGCACAAACTCTTGCTCACTGAAAATGAACATACATTCTTAATAAGAATATTGTTGTAGCCATCAGATAACAATATGTTGGGAGTCTAAAAACATTATAGACTACCAAAATTCTTCTGGCTTACACAAGGCAGCCCCTGTCTAACCTAGTTTGGGTGTTTATGCAAAACCAATAGTTCCCTTATGAAAAGCAATTTAATTGACTATCATATTGGAGATGTGGGCTCTCAAGTTTCTGGGCACTATAATATCCCATGTATTTTAACTTTGTCAGTTTCTGATCAGGGGGTGTTGGGTTTACTCACCTGGTTGGCTACTATTAACTCACCAGTCAAATGGTTCATAAAGGAAATTTGGTAGTATATAAATGAGGCAGCTAGAATTTGCTGGGACGTCAGCACTAACAATAGTTTAGTACTAAGATGGTGTAATTACAGTTTAAAGGAGCTGGATAGTGTGCCATATGTATAATCCAAGAACAACCTGCTCTAGTATGGATAATGTTATGGGGTTTAGTCTATGTATAGTTATATATTGCCAAGTGGCCTAAGACTACCCACATGCTGTCCTGAAGACCACCTATCGACCCGGACTCTAGAAGAAGCTCTACAGCGCAAGTGGAATCAAGAATGAGCTCCGGAGGGAAGCATGAGCCATTAATAATGGCACCATTATAAAATAATTGCCTGCGCCATGACGGGCTATGGGCGACCATCAAGCCCCTACGGGTAAGCCTATTGGCGCTGCAAGCCACATTTAAAAAAAAAAAAATAATAATAATAATAATAATAA
Organism: Eriocheir sinensis; assembly: GCF_024679095.1. Lineage (NCBI taxonomy): Eukaryota > Metazoa > Arthropoda > Malacostraca > Decapoda > Varunidae > Eriocheir > Eriocheir sinensis. The sequence goes on along the minus strand of NW_026112375.1, from coordinate 15,231 downwards.
TAATAATAATAATAATAAAAATCCCCTGATAATCAGGAAAAAAAAAAAATCTTAACTGGAATCAGCACCTACAACCTCTTCAGGTAACTAAGGAATTCTAATGATCAATGAATTTTATGCTACAAAAAATAGCATCTTTATGCAACATTAGTATGTGGTTTATGAAAGTTCAATATGTGACCTCTGGTGACCTTCATGGTACTGGTAGCAGGGAGGAAAAGGTCAAGTGGGGCAATTGTCAATTCTTCATGGAATATCCTCCAAGAGTGAATTAAATCTGATCTAAGTAGCCTACTACATACAGAGTGAAGACTTCAGAGTTCTTGTGCAATCAGAATAGTTTGGCTCCGAGAGACTGTCAATTGGTTAGATCCATCTGGTAAGGGGACCCTAACTCTAACAAAGGATTTTAGAAAGGGATACTATGAACTCATTATTTGTGCAAAGAGTAGAGCTCAACAAATTATTAGCCAGTCCTGCTGCTTTACTGACTGATTTTTGAGGTGAGAGTGGAATTTTAGACTGTTATAACCAGAATACCCAAGAGTCTATGTACGGGTTCCAGAGACAAGTCTGACATCTTAGTACTACACTCTTATTGGTGTTAAAATGCAGTCCCCATGAGAAAGCTACCCTAAGGATAGCATCTATATCCCTCTGACAAAGAGATAGGTCGAAAGATAGGGTGGTGCAAAAGTCATACTGACCAGGTGGCGTTAGGTTCTGATTAGGAGCATTAGTACTGACCAAGTGGCATTAGGGTTTGACCAGGTTGGGATAGGTTTCGTTTAAATTATATTGAGGCACAGACACTTTTTTCCTGTGTATTTCATGATGGTTTGCCTTATGAAGATAGTTTATTTTTCAGGAATAATATAAAATTGTCAACTTTCAAATTGAAAAATTAACACTCACTTTAATTTTTTTTTTCCAGAAAGAAAAATATTCTATTTGAATAAATAGTTTATAAATACAGTATTAGGATTAGGACCTGTCTCCTAATGGTAGATGAAAATACATTCTTCTGGTAGATTTAGATGTGTTTTAAATGAATCTCCTCATTGTTTCTGCTGCAATTCAGTTTTTATCACCTCATTCCTCCTCTGAAGTTACACATTTGTGACAAAATTAGTTAACAAAGCAATCAAAACACCAAAAATTGATAAGTTCGCCTATTTCATTGCTAAAAACATTGTTATTCTTAATGAAGAACTTGGGTCACATACAACACAATGGTGTATATCTTACTGTCAGAATGTTCATTCCTGCGATATTAGTTTTTATATAATTTATCATTTCCTCCAGAGTCCATCCACATTAACCTGAACCATGATGGTCTGCAGGGGAAGAAGGGGGGGGGGGGGTAGAGGAAGAGATTCAAATCTAAATGTGCTGACCCGATGGCGATAAATACTGAGCAAAGTGATGGTTGTAATGGCCAAAGTGGCCCCAGGTACTGATCCAGTGCCAATGAGTACCAATCAGTGTGTTAAGTCGGATTAGGTTATGGAATATTGCCCAAAACTGTAACTTTAGCACATGCTTGAAGATGAAAATACATTTTTCTGGTAGAATTTGGTGCTTTTTGTATGAATCTGCTTATTTTTGTCGGAAATCCTTCAGTTATGTGGGGGAAGGGTTTAAAAAAAGGTTCATTTGGAATGAAAATGAAAAAGTATAGTTTCATCTGAAAATCTGAGACAGATGAACTTATAGTACAGTATATATTAACCCCAAAAAACAAAAAAAAACAAAAAAAATTGTTCGCATGCTCGTATAATTAAACCTAACCGAAGCTAATCCAGCCTAAATCTAACCTAGGTACTCGAACAAACCTAATGCCACCTTGGTCAATACCTTAACCCCATCCTGATCAATATATAATGCTGTCTTGGTCAGTAGCCAACGCCATCTTTTAAAAAATCGCTATCAGCATTGCTTGGAATTTTTACGCATATATTTTGGGTTCAAAATGGTATATCTATACAACTACTGCTCCAATTCTTTGTATTGTCATCCTTTCTTAGCCCCAACAAACCTGAGGACTTGTCAGAGAAGCAAAGTTTAGGTGGGGGAGGCCTCAATAGGCGAGATTTGGCAAGAATTTCCAACAAATCTATGTAAATTTCCCAAAACCAACATCATAACCTCCTAGCCAGGGTTCTTTGACCCCCATATTAAGTATCCTATCCTAACCTAATCCTTAACATAACATACCCCATAACTTAACCTCGCCCTTAACCTAACCTGACCTGAAAGAGGGTAAAAAAGTAAAAATAAGATTCAAAGACTTACCTTTGACCGAGGTTATTTTGCTCCATTACGTTGAAATGGCAAGATGCAGGCTTGTAGCAGTAGTAGTTGAGGTTGATGCACCTGCGCCAGACCCTCTGGTCCTTTGCACCATCTCAGGCCGTGTACGGTTTCATGGACGTCGGTAAATTAGAGACAAGGAAGGCCCTACATTTTTCCTTCCCCTGTCATTATTAATGAATCTCAGGTGTCGCAACTTGGTGTGAACATGCCCTAACTATTCAACTGTGGAAATATGTCGATGCAAATGTGATTGGTATCCTATTTTTTTGTGAAAAATGAATGTACGGTCATGGGTGTCAGAGCGCTGCTGGAGGATGGCTTGGCGACGAGGAAAAGCTGCCGAACTTTATGTAAGTTCTGATTTACTAGGGCGAATTTTGCGTTTTCCTTCAAAATGTAGATACAGAAAGCGTTAATATACCCATACATGTCAACAGAACGATCTTACAACATATAATAGCGAAGAAATCTGAGCATATAGATGCCCAGGCTCAATTCTGCCCGAGGCTCTATTTTGTCGATGACAGGGGCCTATATTTTTCCTTCCCCTGCCATTATTAATGAATCTCAGGCGTCGCAACTTGGTGTGAACATGCCCTAAGTATTCACCTGTGGAAATATGTTGATGTAAATGTGATTGGTATCCTATTTTCTGAGAAAAGTGAATGTGCGATCATGGGTGTCGGAGCGCTGCTGGAGGATGGCTTGGCGACGAGGAAAAGCTACCGAACTTTATGTAATTTCTTATTTAATGAGGCAAATTTTTACATGGTCTTTGTCATCATAATAAAGAATGATGATCATGCTAGCTCTAGACGCCATATCAGTCGAAAAGAAGCCCACATACACGAGCTTGAGTTAAGATAACAGAGGCATGTGGATGCCCGGGCTCAATTTTGCCCGAGGGTCAATTTTGCCCGTGACACCGCCCGCCGGCGTTCCAACGAACACATCATGATTGCCCGACTTTTTTTCGCATCACATTATGGGTATGGAAGTCCACGTAGTACATAATTTCATTTTAATTTACATATATTAGTGATGATAACACAATGATTGAATTAAAAAAAAAAAAAAAAAAAAAAAATCGAAGAAGGATTCGTCACTGGTGAATGTTAATTGTGTTATGCGCGCGCGCGGGCGTGTGTGTGTGTGTGTGTGTGTGTGTGTGTGTGTGTGTGTGTGTGCACATAAGTGTATATATTATATGCCCATGGTCATTTGCAGTTTCTGGAAAGACTGATCGATTCATTATCCATCACATACGTACCATTGGGTCACATTCATAAACAACGTTTTTTACATACGCATTTACAGCATGTCACTGCAGGAAATGATAATTAAAGTCGTTGGAGTACGGAGGCCATCCGTCGATTTCTCGTCAGAAATTTTGCTGACGGTGGCCGCCCTTCTGCCGACGGTTATATTTGCTGGGAGTACGGAGGCCCTCCGTCGAGTTGACGTCACAAATTTTGCCGACGGTGGCCGCCCTTCTGCTAACGGTGCTGGTTTGCTGGGAAGGACGCGTCGGTCAAGTAAGAATTCGGACTGAGCCCGTTCACGTTTATACTTAAGATGCCAAGGACGCGTCGGTTAATTAAGTGATCCAAAACTTGTTTATCGAAACTCTCTTGCTCCAAGTAGAGATGTATCTTATGGACATACCTTAAAGAACAGGAATTTGCAAAGCTTAGTATTTCTTATAATTATTTACTCTGCGCTGGCTTTACTTTGTATTGCAGCTGACCGGCCGGCCTGATGACCAACTCTTCCCTAGCTCGCCTCATAAGAAGGGCGTCTCCACGACCGAGTGGTTAATGCGGGGCATACCATCCTCGTTGATCGCTGGTTCGATTCCCGACGGGAGCAGGATTTTTTTTTCTCGTGTGTTTCATTACACAGCTTTATTATGCATGCAATGACGTCACGCTGCCGTCCAATGTGTGTGTGTGTGTGGGGGGGGGGGGGGGGTCCGTTATGATGATATACTAAAAGGATAGCCCACTGAAACGTCATCGATGACGTCATGACTGCGGAATGTCATCTGGTTCACTCTCTCGGTATAAAATGTACTAGAAAACCCTTATTTATTCTTATTCACGGTCAGATTTTGTCCTTTTTTCATTGCTAAGGATAAGTCATTAAATTAGGCAGCTAATACTATACAATAATATAAATAATGTGAGAAACATGGTAAACAAGCTGCAAAAATGTTGATTGGTCTGTTTACCATCGATGCTTACGTTTTCTAAACTTTTATGAACATTAGTGTTCTATAGCTTAATTTGCAGGGGTAACTAATCCTGTATATAATGAATTATTATTTTTTTTTATACATATCTTTATATTGTATAATATTTACGCATTTTTTTACTAAATGAACTTACCTTTACCAAACTTTCACTATGGAGCTTTGTTGGCTTTTCTTTAATGTTATTACTTTCTTGGAAATTGTTTGGACCTCACCCGCGCAGACTTCACCCTCACTGTATTAATATTTTCGTTTGCAGGCCAAAATCCACTTCTTCAAGGTGTGTTTTTCTCTAGGAAACATAATGAACTTAACACCTTGACGACTTTCCGCAGTTGAGACACTGTAACACCCATATACACCACAGATCACCATTATCACTGACCACGCTACTTTGATAACATGGTGTTGTGCTGGAAGCTTCCCCCGGGGTCTATGGGCCTCTGGAAGACTGCGGGAGCAGCGAGCAGGGGGGCGGGGAGCAAGGCCTGTCCACGCCCCACGGGGCCCGCGGTCAGGCGCCAGGAAGGAAGTGTAGCTAACTCGCCCAAACGGACTATTTGTAACAGTTTAACTATAGCAGTACCCGTGGCAATTCTATGGTCCACCTTCTTCCTCTCTCTCCTACTTTTCTTCCTCTTTGTCTTCTTCTCCTCCTTCCTTCTTTCCTTCCTTCCACCATTACTACAGAAGCCTTCGCTGCCATACACCTACTCTGGTCAGCACAGCCACTTTTGAACCCTCCCACACTACTTACGACCCTCATATACCTTATGTTCAACAGCCAACATGACCCCTCTACCATATCAAGCCCCTTCCATAACTACCATAGCCCCTTGTAACCATCTCCCGTATTACTGACTACCGCGCAAACCCTACTATAGTCTGTTCGGAGCATGAAGGCGGTTCAAGGTGTGGCAGATTCCAGAATTCCCATGAGTGCAGCTCTGCCAGTTCAACCGCCAATTATCAGCTTAGCACTCTCTCCCGGCCTACCCACCCACAACCCACCTGTTTATCTCTCTCTCTCTCCCTCTCTCTCCCTCTCGACCCGGGGGAGGGACCTAGGGGGACACACCGACCACCACCACCACCACCACTGCCAACACCACAACGTGGCATCATGGGAAAAAATCGCTGCCACATGTCATAGAATTTATACAAATCCTTGTTATAATCCTAAACATCGACACTCATTGTACTATGTAGCTTCCTTTACTATATACAGAATATATAATATATCGCTTTCAAATAGCACATGGATGGGAAATAAGAGAGAGACGCATGTACGAAGGCTGATTTGGCAGCATAGGTAGAGGTAAACGACGATACCAGCTCCACCCTGAACCGCCTTCTTGCTCTGAACAGACTATAGTAGACACCCGAACGTGGCCCCGCAGACACTCGCTACCATACATCTCTCTCTCTCTCTCTCTCGCTCTCTCTCTCTCTCTCTCTCTCTCTCTCTCTGATGGCATGAAGCAACGGATGTTATTGAGGGGGGGGGGGGGGACATGAATATTCTGTCTGTCTGTCTCTCTAACTGGCTGGCTGGCTGGATGGATGAATAATCTGTGGATGTTCTCTCTCTCTCTCTCTCTCTCTCTCTCTCTCTCTCTCTCTCTCTCTCTCTCTCTCTCTCCGTCCATACCCACTCAATACCGTACAGGAGTGATGTTGCACCTTGCCTTAAATAATAAATATTTTCCATGGTTATACTCAAATCATGAGAACATTGTAACTGAAATTAAATCACTCATTTATGTGTTATTTTCATAATCCTAAATAATGATATAATAACATGCCTTCACAAACGCTCGCTTGACCGTGACTGGCGGTTGAATGCACACGGCACCGCGGCGCTTTCTTGCAGGAAGGAGACAGCTGTCGATGATTTGGCCAATGCTGACATGTCAACAAAGAAAATAGCCGGGATGATGAAGATCAGTAAAAGAACAGTCCAACGATGGAAAAGGAGGTATGAAGAGACTGAAAGTTTAGAAAATACAAAAAAGATGTTGAGGCCCTCGTCACACCACCCGGCAAGAAGGCGACTCCATCATTCTAGTATTCTCCAAGGTGAACTCAACAGATTATATGACTGGGCGGATAAATGGCAGATGGAGTTCAATGTAGGGAAGTGCAGTATTCTGAGTGTAGGTAGGAACAACCCCTCACATAACTATTGCTTAAATGACACTCTCATAAGTAGGTCTGGGTGCGAGAGGGATTTAGGGGTCTTAGTGAGCTCTGATCTCCGTCCAAGGGCACAATGCATTCAAGCTAGAAATCGAGCTAATAGGGTACTGGGATTTATTTCAAGGAGCGTAAGCAACAGAAGCCCCGAAGTCTTCCTCAAACTATATTTAGCATTAGTTAGACCTCATCTTGACTATGCGGTTCAGTTCTGGTCACCCTACTATAGAATGGATATCAAAATGTTAGAATCGGTGCAGAGGAGGATGACTAAGATGATTCAGGGGTTGATAAACTTGCCATACGAGGAAAGACTCAAACAGTTAAACTTGCATTCTCTAGAAAGGCGAAGGGTGCGTGGAGACATGATCGAGGTTTATAAATGGATGAAGGGCTTTAATAAGGGAGACATTCATAAGGTTTTGTTGGTAAGAGAACCGGGTAGGACACGAAGTAACGGGTTTAAACTAGATAAATTCAGATTCAACAGGGACATAGGCAAAAATTGGTTTACTAACAGGGTGGTGGATGAGTGGAATAGGCTTAGCAGTCATGTGGTGAGTGCCAATACAATTGTCACATTCAAAAATAGACTAGATAAATTCATGGACAGCGATATTAGGTGGGGTTAGATACACGGGAGCTTAGGGTCAAAGGAGCTGCCTCGTACAGGCCTACCGGCCTCTTGCAGACTCCTGCGTTCTTATGTTCTTATTCAGTCAGCCACCCAGAACCCTCTCACGACGGCAGTCGAGATAACAAGAAACATACAAGTCAACGTTGCAGTGCACACGGAGAGGAGGCGGCTTCGTGAATCTAGCCTGCATCACCGGACGCCCTCCACCAAGCCTTTCCTCACGCAGATAAACAGGGAGGAGTAATAAATTACATGTCGCCATAGTTATTCCTATTCTTGTTACTTCTTTATCATAGTACTACAAAAAAGTCAGGACATATATTTCTGTTAGCGTGAAGTAATTACGGTAATTCCCCCTCGCCCAACAACCAAGAGTAGGCTAGGCTAGACTCCGTAATTATTGTCTTATAAATCGCCCGCGTTCAAATCCTCTCTCTCTGTTACACACACACACACACACACACACACACACACACACACACACGTACAAGAGCAATACAATATATGAAGTCTACTTATGAACGCTAGGCATAAGTTATAATATATTTAATTATAAAGCTTATTACATTGGTCCTCAGACAAAACAGGAGGAATTGCGGTACTACGGAGGAGCCCAAATTGCCTTTGGCGGCTGAAATACGACATTCGTCACTTAACATAATATTGGTTGGTGGTTGAATATTAGTAGTTTAGGATAACAGACCGTAATATTACTCTCCCCACTGCTGAGGTGATCAAGTCCGGACACACGTCCATCAAAACCATAAGCTACAATTAAATCGCACAACTGTTTCCCAACATATGCACATATATACATCAACAAAGAAATTGTAAGAGAAGACCCATTCTTCCCCAGGCAAACGCAACGCACCACAGCACTCGCTCATCCCTATACAGTGACTGAAAAAATGACGGTTAACCCTTACCGTAACCGTCTTCAGCGCCAAGATACTTTCATAGTGACATGAACTGTTTAACAGTTAATATTCTCTGTACGTACGTTGCACCATCTTTATAATTATACTACCAAATTTGACACACCAACTAAAGGGGTATCATAATGAATCAGCTTCCTTAGCAGACTAATGTGCAGAGTTACTTTAATTATTTTTTTTATCTGATGTTGTGGGGTGTGTATCTAGAAAAAGTAGTAATAGTTTTATAAATCTATACGTACTACTGTTGAGTTCTGCTGAAAACATTCAAATTCCTGTAAATTTAGTGATCGAGACATATGTCACATTATGTGTTAGTAGGCTAGGCCAGTTTTTTGCATCACTATAAGAGAATCATACGGCATTCCTTGCTGTTTCAGTCACCGATATTTTGGTAGGGATACAAGAAGGAAATATGAAACACACATATAGTACAGTATGGACGAAATACAGCATCCATGACAGCTCAACTTCAGATTTTTTGCAGTTCTCTTGGTTAATTTTCTAGATTTGGTGCATAAATGTTCCAGCCTATTACAAAACGGTCATTCTGTACTAGTTTCATATTCTGCTGCATTGAAATAACGTAATAGCAGGGGCTTTCCCATGCTTTCGCCATGGCTTTGGGCACCATTGCCCACGAGAGGTGGGCGTGACGTCATAATTCCCTGTGACGTCATAACAATGACGTCGGAGCGCAATATCCTTTCTCTTTCTGATCTTTGATTCTAACTGCCGCCCATAAAGCTTCTATTCAACGAAGAAACGTGTCCCCTCTGCCAGACCCACTCACTCCGTGAACCTACTATGCAACACGCAACGTGGACTCTCTCCCATAACTACCAAACCTACAAGGGTCGAGGCCATGGTATACTGGTTAGTTTATGTAATAGACTTCAGCGCACAGCTCCCACATTTCCTGGGTGTTCTTGACCCTGACCTCTCCTTCGAAAACCATACATCTGGTTCATGGTGGGCAAAGGAGAATCCCCGTTCAACGGAGACCCAGTCTAATATGGGATTCATTTCTCAATCTGGACTGCTAGATGGTGTGACAAAAGTCACCGGTTAGCGAGGGTATATATATATAAATATATATATATATATATATATATATATATATATATATATATATATATATATATATATAAATATATATATATATATATATATATATATCAGCGATCAGCTGATCACTTCTCAGTTGCCCCGCAAAGGCCCGCCATTTTGGGGGGAACATATTTCCGCAAGAGAGCTTTTCACCGCCATGTTACTGTGTTGGTGTTTGTGTTAGTGGCCCATCTATTACTGTGTGTGTGTGTGTGTGTGTGTGTGTGTGTGTGTGTGTGTGTATTACTGTGTGGGTGTGGATGTTAGTGGCCCATCTATTACTGTTACTGATAGATGGTACACTGCCACTCGCGGTAGGTAGACCGGGGCTGCCAAGTATAGGTTAGTGGGCTTTTTGCTAACCCCTTACGTTCTGATGCTCTTACTAAACACCGCCCGGGGATGCCCCGGGTAAAATTAGTCATATATTCATCATATATTCATATATTCATATCATCAAATGTATCTTGAAGTTTGATAATAAATGTATATACGGTGTCCATCATCATTTGCCAGCCTAACGGATAGTTATATAACGAAGCCTAGCCTCACTGTCCAGATTTTGGGCATATTTACTTAGATTGAGATATGAAGACGGCAGGCACGTGTCAGCCATCATCAGGGGGCAGGGGCTCAGCTGATCGCTCGTGCCTCCCGAAATGGCTGACAGTTGTTTTTCCTGAAAAGTCGGTGTAACCGACGTACATTTTTACTTTACCTCTTTTTTGACGTACTGCCCAATAGCGATGGTAGGCTTTCATTAACCCTACATTAGTATCCTGGGGTGTTGAAACACCCCCCAAAAACGTTTTTGATCACCGTCTTGAATTGGCAACACTTAGATCCCTCTCCTTTCTAGTACCTTCCTTATATACTTAAGAGTAGGGACCACTGAAATGTTCATAGTCCCGTGCCGGGTCCTTTGAAATAAAAACACATTTGTTTCCTTTGAGGTGTCTGGTCACCCCACGGCGCTAATAAATTGATGTTGTGGGAAACATGTGTGCAGTGGCCACAGCAAACTGTTTATAAGTTGCATGTAATGCCAAGCTTCTGTATCAGGTGACGGATTCGAGAGATAAGTACTGGTGATGCTGTTGCAACAAGACTATCATCTAATGTGGTTATGTGTTACGTTATTATGTCAGTGGGTATGGAGTAAATGTATTATGTTTTTTTCTTTTTTTCTGCAATTTCATGTTTATTTGTTTATCAGATAAGTATGCACGTCTTTTTTTTTTGGTGACACGTTTATATATATATATATATATATATATATATATATATATATATATATATATAGATATATATATATATATATATATATATATATATATATATATATATATATATATACTACCGCAGTCATGAGATATCCCTCGGAATACCTTCGGGAGAAAAGGAGCAATTTTGGATGCTCAGCACAGTCCGTGCTCCCTATGTTGCTCACTCCAGTCCCACCACGAAAAGGCAGAACTTTCTTTTCTTGGCAAGCTACAATCACCATCCGTTCGTTACGGAGCCACATGCGGCACTGGTGAGAAACAGGACTGGGAGGGCTGCTAGACATTGACTGTAGCTGCCCAGTAATACTATAATGAGATCTAAGCCTGCTACCTGCTTGGGCAAGCTCTTATCACGGAAGGTCACTCCTATGCCACAACCCGTGCCTTAACCGCATACTTTTTGCGGGTACCGTACCTACACTACGCAAGTGTATAGTTAAATGTGGTTCAACTGTAATGTGTAGGAATAGCTTCGGAAGAAAAGGAGGAATTTTGGGTGCTCCGCTCAGTCCGTGCTCCACTGTGTGGGATCCTCACACACACAGAAACATTGATAAGTTTGAACAGATCAACACCAAGGCGGCTAGGTTCATTACAAACAATTACACTAGAACGTCTGGAATCACAACACGGATCAAACGACAGTTAAACATGGAACCTCTGCACATTCGCAGACAAGCACACAGACTGTAATACACTTACGTACAAGATCCCAAACACTCACATTGACATTGACCCACAAACATACTCACACAACGCAAACAGTCAACATACTCCATAAATAGCAAACATGCAAGACTTTGTACCCCATCCCAACCCGTGTGAGTTCAGCTAATGTAAGTTCGTTCTATATGCAAAACAGTGTGAGTTCAGCTAATGTAAGACCGTTCTATATACAAAACAGTGTGAGTTCAGCTAATGTAAGTTCGTTCTATATACAAAACAGTGTGAGTTCAGCTAATGTAATTTCATTCTATATACAAAACAGTGTGAGTTCAGCTAATGTAAGTTCGTTCTATATACATAACAGTGTGAGTTCAGCTAATATAAGTTCGTTCTGTATACAAAACAGTGTGAGTTCAGCTAATGTAAGTTCGTTCTATATACAAAATAGTGTGAGTTCAGCTAATGTAAGTTCGTTCTATATATAAAACAGTGTGAGTTCAGCTAATGTAAGTTCGTTCTATATACAAAACAGTGTGAGTTCAGCTAATGTAAGTTCGTTGTATATACAAAACAGTGTGGGTTCAGCTAAAATGGTTTACAGCATTACTTCCACAATAGGATCCGCTTTCTACTGTTTCTCCGTTTCTATTCACTATAATGTAAGCATAAGCTATAGCAAAGTGATGTCTCTTTACACCCATTCGAAGAAGGCTTTACGAGAATACTGTCAAAGACATAGAATGCTAAATAAGATGGCCCATATGCTTTAGCATTATTAATAAATTTCACAGTATGTCCCGCAGGTGGGAATCTTAGTCTTGTGATCATCACTGGGTGCTCAGCAAGCGTTGTCTTGTTCTCACAGGCACACAAATTTCCATTCAGTTTTTCCATGCTACATGGTTCTTTTTCATTTCCCGCCGCAGGATAGTTTCGTTAAGCAGTTAATTAGAACAAAAACGAGGGAAGAAAATATTTTGGATTTGTTGTTAACTAATAAAGAGGACATAATAAGCAACACTGAGGTTGGGGGTTCATTAGGTAACAGTGATCATTAGGAAATTAGATTTAATATTAAATGGGAGGATAGAGTCGGCAGAAACAACACTTAATACCTGACTTCAGGAAGGCGGACTTCGAGGGTTTAAGAAAGAGAGTAAGATCAGAAGTAACTGAGAGCTTAAACCATAGGGTTCGTTATGTTGGGAGTATAGAACGTGTAAGAATTCCTTTTTCCTGGAGTTCACCATCGGAATACGCGTTCACCTGGGAGGCTCTCCAACATTGTTTGAGCGAAACTGTAGGGATTCAGGAGTATTTATACCCAAATCAACAAGAAGATATCCATAAGGACGTGAATATACAGTACATATATATATATATATATATATATATATATATATATATATATATATATATATATATATATATATATATATATATATATATATATATACAAACTGGTTTGCCTTCTCTTTTCCGAATATTTGTCTGCCCAGACAGTGAATTTGAGAGATATCTGACTTATTTAATAACACGAGGGAAGGAAAGGGAAGGGGAGGGAGGGAGGGAGGGGGGAGGAGAGAGAAGAGGGAGGGAGAAAGGTATGATGGAAGGGAGAGTTGAGCGAAACTGTAGGGAGTCAGGAGTATTTATACCCAAATCAACAAGAGGATATCCATAAGAACGTGAATATACAGCATATTTATATATATCTACAAACTGGTTGGCCTTCTCTTTTCCGAATATTTGTCTGCCCAGACAGTGAATTTGAGATACATCTGACTTATTTAACCCTCTCGCGCACGATGACGCATTTCGTGTCATCAAGGGTAAAAGGTTCTGGCGGACGATAACGCGAAACGCGCCATAAAAGTAAATAAAAAATGATTAAAAATTAAGTTTTCGATGAAAGTGCGTCAAATTTGCAGTTGTTTGGATAAGTTTCTTAATAGTAACATATGGCAATCTATCTAAGGAACGTAGATGAGGAGCTTTGAGTGATTTTTATTTGTTAGGCCACTCTGACGAGAGAAAAAAAAATACAGTTTTCTCAGTATAACTCGGGAACTAATAGACGTATGAGGAATTTGAAGATACCATAAGAATCCTCATTAAATTCCGCTTCGGAGCATATATTCGGCTAAAAAAGTTGGCCCACAATATTTCGAGCTAGCCGCAGATTTCTCAAGAATCAGAGGGGAATGGAACACACACACACACACACACACACACACACACACACACACACACACACACACACGATCCCTTTTTCACGGAAAAAGGTAAACTCGATGCGGCAACGTCTAAGGTCATATGACACCGAAGAGCAGGCAGAAAATATAAAGAAATGCAAGTTGAGAAAAGAAATAAGAAGAAAGAAGTTAAGAAATGAGATATAAGACATTAATTAATGCAAAATCAGAAAAAAAATGAAAGTGCGTCAAATTTGCAGTTGTTGGGATAAGTTTCTTAATAGTAACATATGACAATCTTTCTAAGGAACGTAGATGAAGAGCTTTGAGTGATTTTTATTTGTTAGGCTACTCTGACGAGATAAAAAAAAACCCAGTTTTCTCAGTGTAACTCGGGAACTAATAGACGTATGAGGAATTTGAAGATACCATAAGAATCCTCACTAAATTCCGCTTCGGAGCATATATTCGGCTAAAAAAGTTGGCCCACAAAATTTCGAGCTAGCCGCAGATTTCTCAAGAATCAGAGGGGAATGGAACACACCCACACACCCACACACACACACACACACACACACACACACACACACACACACACATGATCCCTTTTTCACGGAAAAAGGTTAACTCGATGCGGCAACGTCTAAGGTCATATGACACCGAAGAGCAGGCAGAAAATATAAAGAAATGCAAGTTGAGAAAATAAATAAGAAGAAAGAAGTTAAGAAATGAGATATAAGACATTAATTAATGCAAAATCGGAAAAAAATAAGACTTGGTGCTGCAGTGCAGTGCACCAAATAACCGGAGTAAAAAAAATATATATAAGTTGAGGAAAGAAATAAGAAGAAACTAGTTGAGAAATAAGAAATAAAAAGATAATGATACAATACATCCAGCAAAAACTTAAATAATTTATCGAGTCTTACCTTCAATGGCGATTTTTTATTTTATTTTCGGACTTGCATTAGAGAGTAAATTCATATTCCAGCCTGGTCATTAACCTAATGTCCTTAGCCTTTTCCGTGATTATAATCTCGTGGTCATTCGAGGACCCAAGATCTTATCTTAACCCTTCAAGTACCCCCTCTCCCGTCACAGCCCCCCCCCCCCCCTTCCCTGCTGGGCACCCCTACTCCCGTCATCCTCCCGCCTCCGTACGCTAGTCCGAGAGGGGTTGGGGGGGTTGGGGGGGGGGTTGCTGAAAAAGTAAAAGTGATGGGGGGGGGGGTCCAGATACCCCCTCTTCCGTAACCCCCCCGCTGACCCCTCAAACCCCCACTTCCAGTCCCCCCCCGCGTAGGCAACCCATACTTCCGTACATTTGTTACTACTGACTGCAACCGGGAAACGTCGAGGATTCATCTACTGCATCATCGCGGCTGGAACACCATCGGTTTCCGTCATCCATCGCTGACACAACAAAGAGCCCTTGCTCAAACAGAAAGAGATACTGTGTTTGTTTGTTTACCTACTCCGCATCGCTTCTGCCTGTATCCACTTCCCCCTCTCATCCTATATCCTTTTCTGGCCAACGCCCCAGACGCTGCCCTGTGTGAAGGTGAACCCCGCGGCTATATGCACAAGGGGGGCTCTTCTAGCTGCCTTAAGCACAGGATCAGCAAGGCACCAAACAGCT